>NC_088920.1:5467500-5477500 GCF_038396675.1 Hydra vulgaris
AAAGATTCTCCTTTATTTTACTTTACTGCATATTCCCCATAGAAGTTTACTGCTCATGTATGACCATTTAGCAAATTTTCTTGCTAAAGTTATTATAATAGTATTTTAAATACAATAATGTTAAAATAGTAAATTTTTTTATTTATATTTTTTTTTATTCCTATTTTTATTAAAGTTTTTTTTATATAAGTTATTTTATTTTTTGGAAACCTTTGGTCAGAGTTTCACTGAAGTAAGGTATTAAAGGTTGAGTTATCATTTTTTTTTCAAATTGATTTTTTTAAAAACTATTTTGATATTAGTTTTTTGAATATGTATTTTGTTTTTATATATATAGTTTTTATATACTTTTTTTATATATATAGTTTGTTTATGTTTGTATTTGTTTATAGTTTTATTTATTTTTAAATTATTTTTTAAAAGTATATTTAAATTTTAATTAATATTCTATCTTTTTATAAAAATTTTAAAAAATGAAATAGGAGTTTAATGGAAGTTTGAATTCAATAAGTGCAGCGTTGACATGCTCTTTTAATCGAACTGGCTCATTACTTGCTGTTGGATGCAACGATGGTCGATTATTTATTTGGGGTTTTTTGGCTCATGCGATAGCAAAGGTTTTGGTGGCACATGTCCATCCTGTTTTATCTGTCAGGTTTGTTTTTCATTTTGTATTAAAATGTTTTATTAAAGTTAAACCATTAATTAGTTATGTTTTCATTGTTGCATTGTGATATTCAACCATTCTCAATCCTAGTTCAAGTTTGTATGCAACAAACATCAATCAGGTTTTAAATAGTTAAAAAATAATTAAATAATCAAACGTCATTAAATAATTAAAAAAACATCAATCAGGTTCTTAAAAGTATTTACGTTTTATTTACTAATTATTCTATTCATCTAAATTTACCCATTCATTTCTTCTTGTCAAATTTTTGACCTTTAAGACAGCAGGTTTAAAACCAACCAACCATAAATATACATTGAAATAAAAGTTTTGGTTTTTGGATTAGAATGGTTTTTGACAAATTTTTTTAGGAAGAATTTAAGATAAGATTTTTAAAGTAAAAAACTCAAGTTAATTAACTAAAAACATTTTACAATATTTATTTCAAAATTTTTCTAAAGAAAGTTTAAAGCAACATTGGCTTATAAATTTTTTCTCTTCTAATGCTTTTTATGTTAGTCATCTTCTAAATGTTCTAATGTTATCATTTAAATATTACTATTATATTTAACTAGTTTGTACCCAGCAAAGCTGCAAGCAACTATTGAAAAGACCAAGGATGGAACATTGAGGTACCCCAGAAGTTAATGAATAAGAATTAAATTATAGTATTGGTCTTTAAGGCTGATATCAATACTGTGCTTAGAAAGAAATGATTTAACAATTCCAAAAACTTCCTCAGCTACACCATATGAAGCCAGCTTATGAAGAAGATTGCATTATATGGAAAGCTTTTTATGTCTAGAGTAAAAGCCTTTACCATCTTTATCTAATGTGTCAGTGAACTTTTCTGTTATAATAGTTAAAAGGTGAGTCGGCAAACAAGAGGTTTGAAATCTGTATTGATTTTTAGAGATAAAATCTAATTGTTAGTCTTAATGATGAGGTATTTAAAGTTTTTTAATTAAAAGCTTAGAGACATAACTTTTTTAATGACGCTGATAAATATTTTCTAAAAGTCTTAAACTTAACTTCTTGAATAAAATACAAGATAGTTAATAATAGAGTTTTGCATTAGAAAGCACCTTTTTGTATTTCTTGCAATAATATAAAGATATTTGTTTTAAAGCGAGTGTTTTGTTGTGTGGAAAAAAATGAAAAAATATTTAGAAAGCAGTTAAACAAGTTGGTAAAAACCATTGGGTAGAGTTAGATTAACTCAAGAAAATTAAAGCATCTATGGATTTATGTGACGGAGTCACAATTATCAGAAATAAAAGACCAAGATTTAGTGACCGATTAATGGTGATTGAGTAATATTCCTTGGTCAAGCATGTAATTAGCTAGTCAAATGACAATAGTCATCATTACTAAGATCTAAAGATGAAACATTCAAATTCAAATAAGTTCTACTAGTAGCAAGAATGTCTAGTGAGTGAGGTAAGATTGAACTAATCAAAAGTTTCTATAAAGACCAAGTTTGTCCATGAATATTTGTAAAATTTTAATTTTAACAATTTGTTGGCGATGTTTTAAGTTATAAGAGAACTAAACTTGATCATAGATTGTGCATGACACCCTGAGTTGATCATAGATATTGCATGACATCCTGAGAAATGAGCTTTGCAGATGCCTTAGTTCCACTAATTAACCCAATTAAATTGGTAACTAAGTTGTAAGAATTAACTTCTTATGCAATATACATAAAAAAAGAATTAACTCCTTGGAAATATACACTAAAAGTACTAACAGTTATCCATGCTCAACATAAGGCTGTTATTACTCTAATTTTTAAAACTGTTGATGAAATCAGATTTTATGAGAACTACCACAGAGTTCAGAAAACCTTACTACCAGCAGGCCTCAGAACCGTTAAACTAAGTTTTAGAACTGGAACTTTACTTGATTTAATACTATGAATACTTGACTCATTCAGAATTATGAATGTAAACATATACAAATATTTCACATTACTAATACATATTGTGTTCAAGGTCTGAGTAGTAGGAGATTATAAAAATTTAAATTGCAAAATTTAACTTAAGGCTATTTTGATTTGATTGGCTCATTTGAACAATCCTAATCAAGCTTGGTCAGGAAGCGGAAGCAATCGCTCTCGAGTACTCACCACGGAAATAATATTTAGTTACGAAAAACTGGCCAGATTTTTTGCAACTGAATATTGTTTCTGTGGTCAAATTTTCATTTACATAAAAAATACATAGTTTTTAAATAAAAAATAAGAATATACTAATAAAATCTGTAATACAAAACAAACTTTTAAAATATTGACAATTTAAAAAATATATTTAAAACATTTATATTAGTAAACAAATAATAATAGTTTAAAAGATTTACACCTTTGCAGATGTGGCTCTGAGAATGAGCCATAGTATTAATATAATAGTTCGTTTGATAAAATATTTTTTTGTTTTAGGGACATACACAAACATTTATGTTCTCAAAGTGACTAAAAAATCTGGCCAGTTTTTTGCAACTTAATATCATTTCTGTGGTCAGTATATAAGAGCAATCGCTCCCGTTTCCCGACCATTTTTAACACTTTATCTAACCTTTACAGTTTTTTTTGTTATTAAAACTTTCCTATTCTTTTGGAAATTAAGATTTAATTAAAATTTTTTAAGTTCAAAAATTGAATAAAGAATCTTTGTAAGAAAACCTTTGTGAAAATTGGACACTTTTGTGACCATAAAGCATAAAGCTATTGAAATAAACACTTTATTTTATGTTTTAGTTGGAGTCGTAATGGTAAAAAGATTTTAAAATCTTCAACTGATTGGAATGTTGGGTTATGGGATGTCTTGTCAGGTGATTGTGAAGTGCGTTATTGCTTTCCGTTGGCTGTTCAAAAAGTACAATTTCATCCACGTGACAAGTAAGATTTTTAACCATTTTCAATTTTTAAACTCTTGCATTTTGTTATAATTGTTATAATTTAATTTTTTAAAAGATTATCAGTTCTATAAACTTTGACTAGTGCTTTTTTTTGGAAAAAAAACTCATTTAAACCAAACTAAAATTAACCAAGTGATTCGTTATTTCAAACTAAAATAAACCAATCGTTATTTGTTAAAATAAAATAAACCAATCATTATTCATTAAATTAAAATAAACCAATCATTATTCGTTTAACTAAAATAAACCAATCAGATTTGTTATTTTTTTGTTATAACTAATAATCTTTTTAGTTTTAAAATAATTGAAAAATTTGTTTAAAATTTAAAAAAAAAGTTTTTGTGAAAATTTTTTCTTTTTCTTTTTAATGAACCATTTTTTATCAGAATTGTTTTGTTTAAGACTAAAACAATCCATTTATTTAACTGTTAAATATAAAAATTTACAATAATATTTTATAAGCTCATATAAATAAGGTTAGGTGTCACTCATATCGTTAAAAACTAGTCAATGGAACAACACCCAGGGTTGCCACCAAATCAGGGAAATTCAGGGAAATTTAGATACAATCAGGGAAAATCAGGGTGAAATAGTTGATTTAGGAAAAAATCAGGGAAAATCAGGGAACTTTTTAATTTTTCTTTAATGTTTTGAAATGTTTTCTAATAAAAATTTTCCTTTTCCAGCGTACCAGGGTTAATGTTTAACATTTTTAAAGAAAATTAATCACATTGTGTTTACATTTGCTCTTTTTTTAGAATAGTACAAATTTTTAAAATTTAAAATGGCAACGTATTTCAAAGAAGAATGGTTAACTGATCCTTTGTTTGAAAAATGGCTGGTAATAGGCAGAGATAAAAAGTCAGCCAAGTGCAAAATATGCCAAGTTGAATTTAATTTGTCAAATATGGGCAGAAGAGCTGTGATAAGTCACATGGATAGCAAAAAACATGCACAGAAATCAAAACCAGTATCTTGCTTCTTCATGCCTGCACAGTCTACATCTAAAAAGCAAGGAATTCTCATAGTAGATCAATATGATAAAAGTTGTGCAGAAATCTATTCTGTTTTAAATGCAGTACAAAATAATTTCTCATTGAATTCGTGCAATGAAAATGGCCTACTTTATCAGAAAATGTTCCCTGACAGCAATACTGCTAAATCTTATGAAATGGGTAGAACAAAACTTGGTTATATAATTAATTTTGGTCTTGGGCCTTATTTTCACAGACTTCTAACTGAAAATATAAAGAAATCTCCTAATTATACTGTTTCATTTGATGAAAGCCTGAACGATTCTTTCCAAAATTGTCAATTAGATCTAAATATTCGGTTTTGGAATAGCGATCTAAATCATGTTGAATCCAGATACTTTGACTCTAAATTTTTAGGTCATCCCACAGCAAAAAATTTACTTGAAAGTATTACTACGTCTTTGTCAACGATTAATAGCATAAATCTGACTCAACTAAGTATGGATGGTCCAAATGTGAACTTGTCCCTTCTTAATCTTCTTGAAAAGCAGCGTGATCAACAAGAGCTACCTAAACTTCTTAACGTTGGGACTTGTAACCTTCATGTAATACATGGGGCTTTCAAATCAGGTTTTCAATCTGTTGAATGGAATATAGGAAAGTTAATGCAAGCATCATACAAACTTTTTCATGATTCTCCAGCTAGAAGAGCTGATTATGTAACTGTTACTGAATGTGAGAGTTTTCCTTATGCATTTTGCTCAACATGCTGGGTTGAAGACCAAAAAGTTGCAGATAGACTTTGTTTAAGTTGGGAGAATGTTAAAAAAATAATCAAGTATTGGGAGACTCTTCCTAAAAGTAAGCAACCAAAATGCAAGAGCTATGAAGCAGTTTTAGGGGGAACAAAAGATGAGTTAACTGTGACTAAATTGAAGTTTTTTTGTTACATTGCAAGTTTGTTGCAAAAAATCTTACTGAGATATCAAACCGATGCCCCAATGATTCCCTTTCTTTTTGAAGATTTGTTCTCAACTGTTAAAAGTTTGATGGGTTTGATTATAAAACAAGATATCCTTAGCAGCATCGTCAATGGCAGACAACTTCAAAAATTTGATTTCACTAAAAAGGAAAACTTTCTGCCATTAAAATTAATGACAGTTGGATTTGCTGCAGAGCATGACATAATCGAATTGAGGAGAAAGGATGCGTTATCTCAGGATGTCATCAACAGATTCATGAAAGATTGCCGTCTCATTATCATTGGAATCCTGGAAAAAATATTCGAAAGAAGTTTGAATCGATTTTCTTTTCTGGAAGCAACTGGTTGCATCAGTCCAGTGTCAATTCTTTTTAAACAAAAAGCTGATCTTCTTCATCAGATGAAATCCGTACTACATCTAATTCTTTCTTGCTCACATATTACTTCAAATGAATGTGATCAGGCTTTCATACAATTTTCAAAGTTGTTAGAGGAAAGTTCAGCTACTCTTTTACCCGCATTTAAAAATTTTCACACTGGAAATCGTTTAGACAAGTTTTATTTTGAAACCATTAAAGTTGGTGTAGATTACAAAGTTTTATCAAAAGTTTTGATATTTGTTTTTACGTTATGTCATGGGCAAGCATCAATTGAGAGAGGTTTCAGTGTTAACAGTAATATACTCAGCGAAAACATGAAAGAAAAGTCACATGAAAGAAATCTCCTCCACATGAAAGAAATCTCAAACATGAAAGAAATCTCCTCGCACTATCAAGGATTTTATGGTATCAAACAAATTAAGTGCTCACGAAATAGAAATAAACAATAAAATGATAAAGGCTGTTCGTAGTGCCTCGTTACAATATAAAAACTATTTGGAGGAAAATAAAAAATTTCAAGCAAAAGAAAAAGAAAATAGCGTGATAATGCTTTTAGATCAGGAAATATTGGGACTTGAGGAAAAGCAAAAAGTATTGAACGAAGTATGTAAAACGTACAATGAGGAATTTATTACATTTACCAAGGAAGCTGGCAAACAGCAGGATATGTCTCAAATGAAACTACTTCTTACAAAAGGTAATGATCGTAAGCGAAAAAGTGAGGAACACAAAAAAGAAATAAAGATGCTTGAAGAGGCTTTAGTAATATTGCATAAGAAAAAAAAAGATGTCAATAACAAATAATTATATTTTTCTAACATAAAATTGTTTGATCTTTATTTCAAACATTTCAGTATTTAACAATATTACTTTTTTAGTTTACTCATTTAGTTTTTGTTAGTCTTTTTTAATTAATTATTATAACTTGTGTTTATTTACTCTTGAATTTTTAATACATTGCTCGTTATTAAAAACATTTCCAATCTTAATTGTTATTTTTTTTTGAATCTCGTTATCTTGTAACCTAAGTCTGACAGATTTTCAATGCCCATTGAACATATCCGTTTTAAATATACCCTGATTAAGCCCTTGGTGGGAGGGCCATAAGATAGGTCACAAAATCTTGATAAGTCAAACATTTTCAAAAACTTGGTGAGCTCAGCCTAATTCGGACATTCTCTTAGTTATTTCTCTAAAACAATTGGAGCATTTTCCTATATTGGACAAATGGGTATATATATATATATATATATATATATATATATATATATATATATATATATATATATATATATATATATATATATATATATATATGTATATATATATATATATCCCTTCATAGTTCAAGTTAACGGGATTCTGCTGTAGTTTTTACATTTTTTTTAAAGAATAATTTTATGTGTTGATTGAAGTATTTGATTATTTATTTTAATTTTGAAACAAATTGATTGGTTCATTACTCATTGGGGGATTATAATATCTGTTAAAAACGCTCTGGGGTTAATGGAGAAGTTTTAATGTTAAGTTTAGGTCTTTGAATGCTGGAAATATCAGGGGAAAATAAGCAAAATTTAAGGGTCAGAATCAGAAAAATTCAGGGAGAAAAAAGCAAAATTTTAGCGAAAAATCAGGGAAAATCAGGGAGAAAAAAGTAAAATTTTAGCGAAAAAATCAGGGAAAATCAGGGCATTTTGTTCTTAAATAACGGTGGCAACCCTGAACACCTAAAAAAAACAAAAACAAAATAAACAAAAAAAAAAAAAACTATAAATAAAATATAGAAAGATTTTAAAATAAGATTAAGAGGAAAAAAAAAATAAAAAACAATAAATAAAAAAAAGGAAAGAAAGGAAAATAAAGCACTAACAAATGAATATAATATTAATAATCGCAATAATAATACAATAAAAATAATAAAAATAATTTTAAAAAAAAATTGTATTTTGCCAATTTCATGTATTTATAATTTTGATTTGGAAATGCTAATTACATGACTTTTTAATTGAGTTTGTGTTTAGGAATTTAGAACTAATTTACTTGTAATTGTTCTTGATCAAATGTATTAGATGCCTGATTACTGTATGTACTACTTCAGTACTGCTTCTACTTCAGTACTACTACTACTTGGTACTTAAGTATTACCAGGTCGCTCTTTTTATGTACTTACTAGATTCTATGGAATCTTATTTCAAAATATTCTTAAAATATATTTTAAAAGTCTCAGTATAATTACCACTAAATATTTTGATATTATGAATTTGTATTTTAAAAGTAATTTTTTAAAAATAAACTACAATCTTGCCTACAAACAAATTATTGCAAAGATTTTGCAAACAAATTAAATTCATACACAATAAATAATTTTGATTTTCAGTTCAGGTAATCAAAACTTCAACCAATTTTGTCTAAGAAAATACATTCATCTTCAAAAAAGGGTTTGTTTATGAATTATTTCTCTATTGTTAAGTACACTTTATAATCTTTCTGATATTTTTTTATTTTTTTCTATTAAAAAAATTTTAATTTCAACTTTTTTTAGATTTTTAATTTTATTTTAAATTTTTCAAGTTAGTCAATAAAAATTAATTTTCTTTTTTAAGTTTCATTTTTGTAAGTGAAAATTGCAGGTGCAAATTTCTTTTTTGTTGTTGTTTTTCCTACTTGAAATCACTGTTAAAATGTTTTGAAAATGGTGTCATTAATGCTTGCTTGTAAGTTTTCATTGTCAGGTGATGATATCTGAACATAGTTTAATTGAAATCAGTTAAGATCATTTCTGTAAAAAAGGTTTTCAAAGTTTAAAAATATAAATTAATTTTTCTATTAATAAATCCTTTTTAGGATTTAGGGCTTTTTTGTATTTAAGACTATGGTATTTATTTATTATAATTTAAATGTTTAAATATCTTAAGATGTCTTTCAAGCAGTTTGAAAAGTTATTTAAATTATATTATTAATTATATTAATTATTATATTAAATTAATTAAATTTTATTAAATTTTTAAAACCACTGGTCACTGCTACAAAAGTTTGAACAACAGTTAAATAACAGTTAACAAAAGAATAATCTGCATACAGAAGAAATCCAAAAAAGATTCAAAAAGGAATTAACAAAAGAATGTCCATTAAGAATTCTTAATAGAATAGTCACTGTATGGAGTTGTCTTCCTCCATCTTTTGTGCTATCTGTATCAGTGAAAGTATTCTAAAAATGATTAGATGAATATATTAAAAGCAAACATAGAGTCACCAGCTTATTACACACTCTCTGTTTTTTTTTTTTTTTAACATCACCTCCAGCAATCCTGCGAGCAACCACTTTTTGTGTTAGAAGTTGCTGGAAGACAAAAGATGAAGTTAATAATTTAGCATTATGTTTAACATTATGAACATTTGAATTTTTGTTATAAATTATTTTAATTGTTATTTTGTTAAGTTTCTGCAATAAATAGTTATTGTTTAAATAATAATTTCAAATAAATTAGAAGTATTAAAATAATTTAGAATGAATTGAATCTAAAAGCTAAATGAATTGAAACCTAAAAAAAGAATATTTTTTTTACAATTAATTCAAAGTTTTTTTTAAACAATTTTGTTTGAAAAATTCATTGTTTTAATACATCAGTTGTTAAAGTAGTTATCCATTTTTTATCCATTCCATATCCATTCTTGGTACCAGCAATTTTTATCCATTCATGGTACCAGCAATTTTTGCTATTAAGTTTCTACATGCTGGAGTATTTACTTTATAAGAAATTTAGTCAACTCAAAAATCTAAAGTAAACTAATAACTATCTTATTTGAAAAGTTCGAAAAGTTAACATAAACAAAATGCTTTAAAGACACCTTTTTTTAAAGTCACCATTTTAAAGACACCTTTTTTTTATATATATTTATTAAAGACACCATTTTTTATTTACAAAGAAATGTATCATTAATAAAAATAAGTAAACATAAACAAAAGAAAAACACTCCAGCAGAAGTTTATTTTCCTGCATTAAATTAAAATTTTCAAGCTAAAATGATGATTTTTTTTAACTAAAAAACAAAAGTTACCAAAAAAAAGATTTTTTTTTTT
>NC_088920.1:5482500-5595000 GCF_038396675.1 Hydra vulgaris
GAAGTTTAAATAATTTCTAATTGAATATAAATGTTTTGCAAAATATTTAAAAATTAAATGTTGATGCTTTAAAATATTAAACCAGCTTTGTGGTTGACCCATTTAAAACTAATTGCTAAAGTTTTGGATTGTTACAAGGTATTAAAAAAAATGATGAAAGTTCAACACTTTTTCTTAAATCGAATTATACGCTTTTCCTCTTCTTTTAAAATCTATAAATAGCTTGTTCTATTTATATTTTTATTCTTTCATTATTTTTTTAAGACATTAGAGAATATATACTAATTGTTAAAAGAAAAAAAATTCCTAATTGTGATTTTCTAAAAGGAGATTTATTTTATTTACCGTGTGGTAAATAAAATAAATCTCCTTTTAGAAACTCTATATATATGTTTCTATAAAAACTCTTTATGAGATATAATATAAGCTTTTTTTTTCTTTTTTTTGATAGTTTAACATTTCTGGCTCTATAGGTTACTGCAATACTTTTTTTCTATTAAAATACATGATAGAATAGTTTAAACAATTTTTAACAACTGGGTGCTTTTCCTAGCAGATTTGGACTGAGTATTTTTATTGTGATTCTACCACCACTAGAATGGTTACCATCCAAAATTTGTGAGCTTTTTCTTCTCTTACTCAAGAGTTTTTTTTCTTTTTGATTAGTTTGACCAGGGCTAAAAAACCTCAATTACCCCAAGTATGTATAAATATATATAAATATATTCTTTTTTTTTTTCATCATTTGAAATTAAAATAGCTTGAGTGTTTTAGCATAAGAGTTGACATAATATCTGTAATATATATCTTTATGATGAACTATAATTTACTATAAAACAGTTAAATACCCCAAAAAAGATTTATTATATATACTTTTATTTTTTAATATCATTTTTATGAATCAATCTTTATTATAAATCAAATGTTACAATCTCGCTGCAAGTATATCAATCTGCTATACTGTTGTATTGATTCTATTCTAAATAAGTAGAATTGTTTTAGTGCGAACAAAATATTCAAGCTTCGTTTGATAAAAGAGGAGATTACATATTTACTGGAAATGCAAAAGGAAAGGTATTTATATAAGTTTTAAAATGCTATTTATTATTTTTGAAAAATAAAAGAAACAAATTTAAGAGTATTATGTGTTATTTTGCAATTACTAAGTTCTCTACTTAGTTTATCATGGCTGTATTGCTATGTGAATCTTTGCTTTTTTTTTTCAGAACTAACTGTCTGTATCTGTATACAGGGATTATCTTATTCCAGATATTTCCAGTATTCCAAATATTTCTCTTAAATTTTATTTTTTTCGGGTATCTAAATAGTTTTCTGGAAATACAAGTTAAAAATATCTTTATCATCAAATAGTTAAGTGTAAAGGTATTGTTCATCAAATACTCTATGCTCTAATTAGTTAGATTAAGCATTATTTGTACACGTACAACTATTTTTTTTGTTATTTGTACGCCTATATTTGATTTTTTTTTTTTTTTAAAGTTTAATTCAGTTTAGTAATTTGTCATATAAATTATATCAATTTATAAACTCTATTTAAATAAATATTGAAATATTTTCTTTGTATATAAAAGAATGTTTGATAAAACCTAAACCCTCAGTAGATGTATGTACACTTTACTGTGTCTATCCATATTTCAATCAGTTGATGTATGCGTATCACTCCACTGTGAATATATTTACATGTACACTTTACTGTGTCTAAACATATTTCAATCAGTTGATGTATGATGTATCACTCTACTGTGAATACTCTAGTGGGAATGGGACATAAAAAAAGATATCTTTCAAGCGTCTTTTGAAGGTTCAAAAGATGTCTTTATTTAGGTCCAGTGCCCATTGGTACTGAATAACAGTCAGTTTATGTACGGATTGATGCACTTATTCTATGAAACTTAGGGAAAAAATATAAACAACAATAATAAAAAAAAAATTTTAAAAAAACTTTAAAAAAAAACAAGTTAACTTGAAAAATGTTAAATTGTAATCTTGCCAGACACGCCTCTTAAATATATCATTGCAACACCCACAGCGCTACGCAGCTGTTTTACCAGAGGCGTGGTGGCCCCAGAGGCTAAGCGGGATTCCCGCATGGGCTTTTCACTTTTTCATCTAAATATGGGCCTTTTGGCAAATCCTAATTTTTTCTACATTTTAAAGAAATTCCAGAATCATTTAAAATATTTATTTTAGCACAAATTAAATTTTATTAATCACTTGATTTCAAACTTGATTTCAACTTTGAGCGCAACTATATTAGTATTTTGCATAATAATAATATTGCTCTGAAAACAAAGTAGATGTTTTAAAACGTATTATGATATTTTTTTCATGAGAAAAATAATGAACCCATAAACAGTTTTTAACAATCCTAATGTTGACAAAATAAATTTAAGAAAGTCCGCAGACTCAACAATAGTAATAGCTACTATTATTGTTGGACTTAAATTAACTTAATTTAAAATTTAACCCCAAAACATTTTGCTTAAATGAATTAAATCGCAATACAATTACTTTATAGTAATTGTATTGCGTTTTAATTCATTTAGGAAAAATATTTTGGTGTTAAATTTTAAATTAGGTTTTATATAAATGAGGATCGAACTCATGTTTTGCATTTTTGTAACCTTTCGAAACTGATATAAACTTCTTTAATAATAAATAAAGTTTTTTATTTTTATACAGTTTATATTATTGTAGGTAAATAAAGAAATCACTCTGTAATATCCTGTCCTCAGACAGATTTAAAAAAGGATGATGAACTGCTAAATGAAACTACATTATAAAAACTTTTATGTTTAAACTATGTCAATAACAGCACCATTTTTAGAGCGGCATTTTAGCTGTTGCGAGTTTATCCTAAAATGTTAAAAAAAGTAAAAACACCAAATTAAACAAAAGCATAAACTAAAAAGAACTTTTTCATAAAATAAAAAGAATTTCTTAATTTTCAAGATTTTCAATATTTATTTTAGAAAAAAAATTATATATAATTTAAAAAAAATTAATATTATTGCACAATAAAATAAATATCATTATATAGTAATAAAAAAATTAAAATCTTTGATTTTTAATTTTGTGTTTAATTTTGTTAATTTCGAATTATATTTTATAGAATATATTTTTTTCGGCGATATTTCCTAATTTTGTTCTTTGAACAATAAAATACTAATCGTATTTGCTTACGGTAAAGTTGTGTTTTAAGAAAATCAAAACAAAAACGTGGTCGCTACATCGTGTTGTTACCATTTTTTTTTTGCAGTATTACAAACTATATTATTAATAACAAATAGTATTATCTCAACTTGTTGGTTTGTATTAATGATTTATTAGAATAAGGTCAGTTATTATATATATATATTTTTTCGTATGGGCCTTTACATAAAGCATATATGGTTAAATCCCGCATATATAGGCCTTTTAATAAAAATCCTGCATGGGCTTTTTAGAGCCACCACGCTCCTGTGTTTTACTAATTTGAAAAATTAACATATTTAACATTTTCGTGTTTAAATAATGTTGATATTATGTAAATATTCTTAGTCACAAAAAATGCTTTTTTATATCTGGAACTTTCCAGATAACAATTGGTGTTAATACTTCAAAATTTATTATTTTAAACTCAACTTTTAAATGATTTTATTTGAGAGTCTGTAAAATCATTCTAAAGATTTTACTTAATACTACTCTGCTACTCTGAGTTGTACTGTTTTAAAATGATTCAACTTTATTATGATTTTACAGACACAACATTTTGATTGTTTTTATTTGAGAGTATGTAAAATCATTTAAAAGATTCAGCTTATTACTACTCTGCTACTTAGACTCTGAGTTGTGTCTGTTTTTAAATGATTTATATATACTAGCAGTAAGCAACCCGTAATACGGGTTAGTAATAAATAAATAACAATTTGATTTGATATATTATCTGAAAAATATAAAATACAAATTCATCTATTTGGGCTGCCATTGTCCCGGTTTTTTCACTGAAGAACGCTATAAAAGTTTTAATTAGTTTAGCATTGTGCTCTCCTCCATAAAAATTGGGACAATAGCAGCCTTAAGCTTATATTGGTCTTGACATTTAGTAAAGACCGCGTAACTTTAAATATTAGGTTGTTTTTAATAACAGCAAGCACCAGAAAAGAAAAGCCAAGTACAACTTACCAATACCAAAAGAAAAAAAAAAGATTATCTCAAACTACAAAAGCATTATTTTACAGATTTATTATTGTATTTTAGAATAAGTAAGTTATAATAAAGGGAGCATTATTTTTTATATTTATTATTGTGTTCATGAATTAGCGACTCGTCGAACATTTGTTAAACATGGTCAAAATCAATTATGGTAAAAAAAAAACATTAGAGCTTAGTAATAACAGAGTGTTCCAATAGTGATGTCCTTTATTAATAAACTTCCTTTAAACAGAGGAGGATACTGTGTTAAAAAAAAAGTTACAATAAGTTATTATATTAATAAATTAGTTATTGTTTTTAATGGCATTGGCAAAAAATAATACCCCAAAATAGCTATAGCACAATTAACCATTAAAGAAAAGGCTTCTTAATGTTATCACTAAACAAAATTTTTTACCTCAATAGTTTAGAATCCCAACTTCTTCTTAACTGTGAATAATGATTAACACAGTAAATTTCATATCATATGAATTTGTTTCTCCGCGCAGCGGCCTTGTTCGTCGAGGTTCGTGTTTCGGAGTTATAGAGTTGAGAGAGGGTTATAACCACTATTGAGTAGCCTCCTCATCTGTAGTGGCCTTCATGGCCTTGAGGAGGTGAATAAAAAAAAAAAAAAAAAAAAAAAAAAAAATTTACTAAATTAAAACCATGTTTCAACAGTAAGTAAACTAATAAAGCAATGACAACTAAAAAAAAAAAAATACAATTATGTTTGAGCTTCAAAAAATATATAAAATCATTTTATTTTAGGATAATCATAACCAATTATTTGAAAATATAATAAAATTTGATTCGTGAAAAAATGTGGTGACTAATGTTAGAACTAAAATATATATAACAAATCTGATAATAGTCTATTTTTTTACAGTCATAAAAAAAGTTATTATAATTTTTACCTTATCAGTTGTGACATCGTAAAATATCTGAAATTATTGAGAAACAAAGTTGAGTATAATAAAAAGTAGATATACATAAGGTTGAATTTTAATTAAAATATAAATTATAGCACTTATCTGATGGGTCTAAGAAATTATAATTGGTAACTTTGAAAGAAAAAAAAAGAAAAAGATATGTAGCTTAACAAATTCTAGTATTTATATTTTGATACTGATTATAGTAAGATTTATACTTAGTCTTAGTTCTAAAGTGTCTTAATTAAAAAATAATTAACAGAAACCAAGACCACCCAGCACTATATAGTGCCAAGTAATATCACAACTTAGTAAGATCTCTTGACTGGCAATGATAATTAAATAAAAATTACAAAAATAGTCTAAAGTGGTAAACATATCTACAAAGTAGTAAACATATCTACAAAAAGAAAAATCAACAAAAACCTGAAATCCTAATAACAAAGATATTATTTGGTAATAAAAACAAAAACGCAATGTTGAATCTTACTTAGTTTCTATCTATAAAACAATTTTATTTAACTACTTAAAAGAGAAAAAAAAAAAAAAAAAAATAAATATGCCTCATGTTAAGCAATGTATTTAAAAAAAAATCAAATGCAATTACTTTAGAACATATATGATATATATGTTCTAAACATATATGACAATGTCAGTTAGTATATTTTATATAAAGTAAAAAAAAAATGGAAACATTTAAGAACAAATTTAAAAATCTAAATATATATTCGGATACCTTAAAAAGAAGCAAAGCACAACATTCTTTTGACAACTTCCAACATAATTTTTTTTTACTTTCTACTACTTTTTCTATTTTCTATACCTTATTTTTTTTTATCTAAAGAAAATATACATATAGATATAGAGAAATATAAAATATACTCAAATATACTCAAATTTATGTAAATACACTTACATGTCCACAAATAACAGTCTTAATTTATTTAAAGAAAAGGAAACAGACTATAAGAATTAGAAAAAATATGAATAACCAACAACAAACTAACATTTATTTAAATTTTTATTGTAAAATTAAACAATGAACAACATCAACTCAACTTGTAACTAAAAATGTATCAGCTCTAATCGCCTTATAGACCTTGCTTGAAAGACCACGTGGAGTAAAGAAATGCTTTTAGAAAAGCCTAGAAAGTTCTTTATTAAAAACCAAAGTGAAATGACACTACTATTAAATTAGCGTATTCATATTAAGATTAAATATAGAAAAACAAACATATAATAACACAATTATATCCTAAATCACAATTCATTCATGCAAGAGAAATTATTATACATTTATTGAAAATCCAGAAACATTTTTTTCAAAGAGCAAAGGTTTTAACAATACTATAGATAAATTTTATTTATAATAAAATATTGTCATGGCTTTTATCCCAATTATTAAAAGCATGTGAAAGCAAGAAACTACTCATAAATATCTTTTAACGCTAGACCCCATCTAAGAATTATAGTAACTTATATTTTCAATATTAACATCTATAACACAAAGCTTTAAATTTAAAAGTACAATTTAAAAAAAGATTACAATAAACTAATTACTTAATAAAATTTGAAAAAGGTTTTATATTACCTATCATTTCAAGCTACTAAACATTATCTACCTAATGTCTACTTTAACATTTTTAACTCGTACCATAAAAGGTCATGACTTTATGAATTG
This sequence comes from Hydra vulgaris, assembly GCF_038396675.1. Classification (NCBI taxonomy): domain Eukaryota; kingdom Metazoa; phylum Cnidaria; class Hydrozoa; order Anthoathecata; family Hydridae; genus Hydra; species Hydra vulgaris. The sequence goes on from NC_088920.1 coordinate 5,489,308, forward strand.
CTTACTGCTAGACTACACTTAGACCTAATGCAGTAACACTGCTTGACTGGTAAGGTTGACGAATCTTGCTCTAGATCTAAATCTCAAATATATTGTGTTTTGTAGTTATACTAACTATAAAACACAATATTTTTTTTAATTTTATATAACATATAAAAACACCTCATTTAACAATCATGTACACATTAGATAAAATACATTTCATACTATTATAAAAACATTTATATAAACACACTTATAAAACAACTATATAACATATATCATCACATACACGTATTTATCAAAAACATATATGCAAACCTTTAACAACTATAAAACAACATTTATTAGCATCAATTATTTTTAATTTAACAAAGAATGCAGACTACAATTCACAACATTTGAAGGAAAAAGATGAAACCATTAAAGAACAAAATCAAAAATTTCTAATAAACAAAAATACAGATACCTTAAAATGAAGCATAGCACAACATTCTTTTGACAAATTCCAGAAGAATTTTTTAAAATTTTTTTATTCCTCATTATTTTTCCTAAGAATATAAAATATACATATAGATAGAGAGAAATATAAAATAGGTTGAAATAAACGCAAACTTATTTATATAAACTTACATGACCACAAACAACAGTCTTATTTTATTTAACTTTTCATATTAAATACATAGATATTTTATTCTTATTATTCTTTCTACAAAAAATAATCTTAATCTATAAATAATCTAATAATCTTAATCTATAAATAATCTAACTTCTTCTAAAAAATGAAAACAGGCTATAAAAATTAGAAAAATAAAAATAAACAACAATAAACAAACGATTATTTAAATTTTTATTTTAAACAATGAACAACATCAAATCTTCTTAAATATAAAAGTATAACAGCTCTAATTAGCTTGCTGACCTGACTCGAAAGACCGCATGGCACATATATAACCGCGCATAAAAAAAGTCTAAAAACTTTTTAAAAACTAAGAAATAGTGTATTTTACAGAATACAGAACCGTAAGTAACAACACGAACAATATATATAAGCGAAACTATGCGTAACTATGCGCACTAATAATATTCATTGCGCTATTAATATTTATATATATATATATATATATATATATATATATATATATATATATATATATATATATATATAAATGTATATACAATTTTTATTATTTTTTGAACAATATAATAATAACATTATTATTTTTTTGGTAGTTGTTAGGTAACATTGTATCCATAGCAACAAAATAATGAATATTTTGTGTGTTTTTTTAGATTAAAACTTCATATAGACCAAGCACAGCTTCAAATGCAAATACTGTAATAAAATCAATTGAATTTGCAAGACGAGGAAAGTAAGTACTAATTACGTAATTAATATAATTAAGTTAGTGCAAATTATTATTTCAATTATTTTCGTTACAATCATATAATATTTGTGTATTTAAAATATATAAAATTAAATATAATTTGTTTATACTTCTTTAATAATTAGCAACTCATGTTAGGACATTCATGTGATATTTAAATGTTTAATTGTATTGAGACAATACTACCTTTTTTATCCCTGTTATGTTTTATCTCTGTTATGTTTTATCCTTGTTATGTTTTAATAATATTTTTTTATTTAAATGTATATCACATTTTACTTATGTGTATTTTTAACCAATTTTGATTGAATTTTGAACCAATGTGAATGTGTTTCATTGTTATTTAAGTGTCCTTGATTTTGTGCTTAGATAATTCTAATTTTTTATACGTGTTCTTGATCTTATCGTAACTTTGTTTTTGTAACTGAGGCTTCTTTGTTTCTTTACTTTACATTTTACATCCAAATGTTTTGTATGAAACCTCTATAATCGTTCCTGACAATTCTTAACTTCATCAGTTTTTGTTTATTATTATTTTTCAGTTTTATCTATTTTATGACAGATTTTTATACTTCACCAAGGATAAGGAACTACTGCAGTCAAGAATTTCTTAATTGTTGTTACTACCTTTTCTTAATTTTAATTAATATTAAATATAGTTTTTTAACATAAAAAAATTCTTAATTGCAGTGGTACATACATTAATTGATATAGACACAGATGCAGAAGAGCGTAAATACATCAACCAAGGGTTTTAGGTAAGGCAGGAAAATTTAAAAAAAAAAAAAAGGTTTTTTATATTTTTCTGGTCTTGCTTTTTAGTTATTAAATAAATCAACATAGTATAGAAAAACTTTCTGACTATCATGCAAGTGTATAAGTATATATATTTACATACACCCAATATATACCCACACCTTTAGTTAATGTTGTGACACTCCTTTCATATTCTCCCTATTTAATCAATCAATGTATGTGCTAAAATCCCATAGCTGTCTATTTGAGTATGACATTATTGGTGTGTATCTAATGCTGCATTGATACATTTATTATTTATTTATTCAAACATTGATACTTGATATATTAAGAAAATAATGAATTTGTTACTTAAAATGGTCTTAAAAAACAAATTTTGTCTTTACCTGCTATCTCTTAAAACATATTGGCAATAGTGTTATATCCTAATCAACATAGGTAGAAAGTGATATGCACTGATCTGGTTACTGACAGTTTGGTGTTTACTTCAATAGTTCGGTAGTGATATCGCCCTAGTTAAAACTGCTTCAAAATTATTTCTATGGTATCAATATAGCTGATTTGAAGCGCTAATGGTAAAAATAAATCTAGCGAAAATTTTTTTTTGTTTTTGATATTTTTTTTGGTTTTAATGTTGATTACTATTTTTTTGCTTTCTATGTTAACATAGATAGAAATATAGATTGACATAGATAGTAAGATAAAAAGTGGTATACACAGATCTGATCATCATATTGATGGAATGTTTATATGTTGTTTAGCTCATTTTTGATAAACTCCCAAGATCGTGTAATCCGAGTATTTGATTGAGATGCTGTAATTTTCTGTAAAGATGGGCAGGAGCCTGAGCCTACACAAAAACTTCAAGATCTTGTTAACAGTTCCGAGTTCGATCCCCACCACGTCCCTGGTAGTACCACGCTCAACTTGTTTCTCCGCGCAGCGGCCTTGTTCGTCAAGGTTCGTGTTTCGGAGCTATAGAGTTGAGAGAGGGTTATAACCACTAATAAGTAGCCTCCTCGTCTGTAGTGGCCTTCTCGGCCTTGAGGAGGTGAATAACAAAAAAAAAAACAGGTAATTTTCTTGTTAACAGGTAATTTGTGACACATCATTTAAATTTTAAACCTTAACTTGATCTGATGTACATTTATTTTATTTCAATTTAGAAATATTGTTTTTCAAACTATTGTTAAATTTTCTAAAAATAAAAAATCGTTCTAATATTGTCAATTTAAAAAACTTCTACTTATACAAAAATAACAAAAATACAAAAGAAAGAAAATTAAAATAAAAATATCTTACAAAATAAAATGCTAAACACTTTATATTTAAATTATAAAGTATATTTTAGTTTGTCATCTGTAAGCAATAACTATTTTAAAATTTAGCTAATGTGCAAATCACACTTTAATCTTGTTTCAGAACATTGTGGAAAAAATGTGCTTTTTCTGGTGATGGAGAGTTTATTGTAGCAGGTAGGATATCGTCTAATGGACAGGTAAGATATTGCCTTGATTGACTACTTCTGTAAATATGTGTTAATATATTCGAAGATTTCACATATATTTAGACTTTTTAAAATATTTTATAAATTACAGTGTTGTTTAATCAACCAATAGGAATTGTCCAGTTATACTTAACTACCAGGGTTGAAATTTGACTCAGGCCAAGGCCATAAATATCGCTGGGGCTGGGTTTATGACCAAAGCTGAATAAATATTGATACATTCCAAAAAGATGTTATTTTTATTAGAATGTTGATATTTTATATACATATACAAGATATATAATATATATTATATATATATATATATATATATATATATATATATATATATATATATATATATATATATTATTATTATTATTATTATTTTATAAACATCAATTAATACGAGTTTCTCTCGATACTAAATTTATTTTTATTTTTATTAAAGAAATTTTCGCTGGATTGTTGTGACCAGCGTCTTCAGCTTTAAACTTTTTTTTGTTTTGTTTTGTTTTTTTTGTTTTTTTGTATCTGATTTTTAAAACGGCAGTTTTATTTTATGTCAATGGGATGGTTTCATCTTTTTCTGACGTAAGTGCGCCATAAATGGTGTCCAAAATTTTGTTGACACATATTGACCCTCATCTAAATTGATACCGTTTTGTTGAGGGGCACATTGGTGGTACTGTATTTCGAGTGCCTCACGAACTTTTCTATCAAACTTTTTAGCATCAACTTTTAGAGTTCTGCAACTGTCCCAGTTAATTTGTTGTGAACAATGTCTCATGTGTGTAGCTAATGCAGATCGTTCTGTTTTATTTCCTATTGTACTGTTTTTGTGTTGCTGCATACATGTTTTTATTTGCATTTTTGTTTCACCTATATACTTTTTGTTACAATGACGTTTAATAAGGTAGACTCCTGGGTGGCTGTTCATTTGTAGTTTAGATTTATTTCTTGATGTTAATATTGCTTCTAGGTTCAGGTTTGATTTAAAGACCGTTTTATATCCTGCCTTCCTAAACACCTTACGTAATTTGGGAGACAATATTGGTACCCAAGGTAATGAAATTGTTGGATACGTACTGGTGATGTTTTCATTGTTTTTAGTAGTCACTAGTGATTTTTTGTTCTTTCGTTTTATTTCTTTTATGATTTTTATGAGATTAGATTGTTTGTAGCCATTTTCGACAAATACTTGAATAAGGAATTTCAGTTCATTTTCTATATGTTTTTGACTGCATATATTAAATGCTCTGTGTACGAAACCCTTGAATATTCCATTTAAAATTTGTGGGTCATGGTTTGATGTTGCCTTAACTTGAATGTTAGTAATTGCATTTTTCCTGTGTATTTTAAATTCATATTTACCACTTTTGTTATTTATTATGGATATGTCTAGAAAATTTTGTGTTTTGTTGTCATTTTCAAATTCGATAGTATATTGTATTTTTTTGCTGTTGATTAAGTATTGTCTTAAATTGCTCAGCATGGGCAATGTTAAGGACTCTAGCATGACTGTCATCTACGTATCTATAAAATGACTTTAAATCAATAAGTGGGTTGTTTTTCAGCGCTTTTTTCAAGATGTTGAAGAAAAGATTCAGCTAAAACTACCATAAATGAAAGACCTATTGGACCTGAATTTTCAAGTTCGTGTATTTTATTGTTCCATAAAAAGTATGGTCGGTATAAACATAGTTCTATCAGAATTTTTATTTCTTTTATATTTAATTTTGTCGCTTTTTTAAAATTATCACTCACCTCCAATAACCTTATGAGTACTTCAGCAGCTTCTTTAAGAGGAATTGATGGGTATAAGTTTATAACGTCCAATGATACCTGAATTTCGTCACTGGATATGTCCCACGATTTTGCTTTTTCTACGAATTGTTGTGAATTTTTTAATTGAATTTGAAATTTTTAATATATATATATATATATATATATATATATATATATATATATATATATATATATATATATATATATATATATATACATGTATATATATATTTATATATATAAATATCATCATCATCATTAACTTCATCATTGATTTAGCCTCCTTTGATTTATTCCCTATGCTGTTTCTCTAGTATAAAATCTCAAGAATATGCATTCTTAAACTAAGGTTTTTTCACACCGTTATGAACTCTTCATATTTTCTTATATTTAACTCTACCTTTTTCTCCTAAAGCTGCTAGCTCTCTACATGCTATTTATATCATCTGCATCCACAATGCTCTTAATGTTTTCTGAGGAGCCGCATCTAATAACTCAATAGTCTCAATCTCTGTCTAAGAATATGACTTAGTGTTCATGTGTGTGTGTATGTATGTGTTGTGTTTATATTCACTTTTAGGATTTCTAAATTTTTTTCTTAAGATAAATTGTGTTGAGCTTCTAGGTTGACAACAAGTAAAATCTATTTTTAGTTTACATAGTAATAAATTAAGTTCTGTCTATAAATAAGGAGAGAGCTGATTGTGACATAAGCCTTAAGGTGAATTTGTGTTTGCAGTCTATGTTAATTACCTAAAAATAGGTTATCAAAATAGACTGAAAAGACGACTAAATTTAAAAGTAATGTACAATAAATATTATAGTAATTGGTTTTGACATGTTTCATAGGATCATCAAGACAACATGCTTTGTATATTTGGGAAAGAAGTATTGGCAGTTTAATGAAAATCTTACATGGAACCATAGGAGAGTTGCTTGCAAATGTCTTTTTTATTATTTGTATTAAGTTGTTAAATTATTTGAATAATTGAATGATTTTAAATGATTTGATACAAACCATCAATGTATTATGGTAACATCAACAATCCTAACAATGTTTTTGTTTTTATATATTTTTTATTACCTTTAAATTTTTTTCTGTTTGTTTATTTACTTTTTATTATACAAATTCATTACTATCAAGTCTTATGTTTTCAAAGACTTTAATTAAGTATTTTTCCATATATTCCATGTTGGTTGTTACGCTGCTGAACAGATTGTGATTAACAGATGGTTCAAAAGTGAGTCAGAACATTTCTGCTTTTCTACTTTTTGTAAAAAGACACAAAAAGTAGAAAACCAGAAATGTTCTGAGCTAAATAGCTGACTAATCAGCAACACAAGAAGAAATCTTTGTTATTTTAGACTGTATCACTTGTAAATAATTTTTATTCCAAAATAACGTAAAAAATATTAGTTTAATTATTAGCATTGGGAACAAACTTAAATTTTTGAAAAAAAAGAAAGTAAAAAACAGTAAAAGAAAAACTTAAAGAGTGGCAGAACAGTTATCACTATAAGATTTTGCTTATCAAAACAAGTTTTATTGTGATAACTGGGTTTTAGTTTAACTATTCAAGCATGGAAATATGAAAGTTGTGTAATCATTTTAATATTTAAAACTGAAACACTATTTTTTTAAAAAAGGTCTTTATTAAAAAACTATTATAGTTAGAGTCCAAACATTAAAATCAAAAGTTCTGTGGTTTTATGGCTTTTCCATATCTTAGGTTATAATTTTATTTAAATACATGTTTTTAAAATCTTTTTAAATAACTGTCAATCAGCTTGAGTGTGAATTTTTTTTTGTTTTTTTTTTAAACATCTTCGCTTCCAACAAGGCTGCAAGCAACCACTATTTAAAGATGGAAGTTACTGGAAGAGAAAAGATGAAGATTGTAGAGCAAGATAACGATTGACGGACGACTCAAAGGATTGCAAATTATATGAATCAGGAAAGCAAGATGAAGGAAGCAAATTTCTAAGAACTGATGTTCGAGGAAAAAAACTAGACGAATAAGCGTTTTTGGAGCACTTAGAACAGTCACAGAAAAAGGATGAGACTTAATTTTGCTCTCCTGTGCCATCTGCTAAAATTCATTCTTGTGTTGAGTAACACAAGAATGAATTTTAGCAGATGGCACAAGAGACGCTAGCTCTTTAGAGCAGTGCCCATTATAGAATTTGTAGAAAAGAGACAGAGAAGCAACATTACAACGATGTGATAATGGTTGGAGGTTGGTTGAAAGAGCAGGTCTAACTATGTTTACAATATGTTTTTGCACCTTGTCTAAAAGAGAAAGGGCATCAATAGAAGATCCACCCCAGATATGGTAACAGTATTCTATACAAGGCTGGATTTGACATTTATAGAGATAGAGAATAGAAATCCGAAGTAAGAAAGTATCGAGCTTGATAAAGAGATGCAACCTTAGCAGATGCTAATTTTGCAACTGATTTGATATATGGTTTCCAAGAAAGATCAGAAGTAAGAGTTAATCCTAGAAGATGAAGAGTAGATGACTCATTGAGTATATCACTGTTCATAAATATAGGAAGATCTAACTTATTGCAATAACGATTGACTGAAAAAAAATTGTGTTTTATCTGTATTCAAGTTCACCAGCCACTGTGAGCCCCATGCTGTAGCAGAAGTGAGATCCTTTTCAAGCTCAAATGCCCCCCTCCAAGCAATCAGAGAGTGTTGGCTTCTTATCACAACAAAAATAAATTGTAGTATCATCAGCAAGCAATGCCACCTTAGATGTGAGAATATCTGGAAGATCGTTAATGTAAATTAAAAAGAGTATAGGGCCAAGGATAGAACCTTGAGGAACCCCTGAAATTATAGAATAAGAAAAAGAGTGCTGTCCATCGAGGACAAGTTTTATACTACAATGGAAAGGAGGAATTCAATAATCTTAAAAATGTTGCCAGATACACCATAAGAAGAAAGTTTATGGAGAAGACCAGCATTCCAAACTTTATCAAAAGCTTTTAAAATGTCAAGAGCGATGGCCTTAACCTCTCCACCTTTATCTAATGCATGATAAAACCTATCGGTTATTACCATTAGCAAATCAGCTGTAGAACGAGATGATCGAAATCTATATTAATGGTCAGAAAGTAAGTTATGAGATTCAAGATGAGAAATTAAGTGTTTGTTAATTAAAGATTCAAAAACCTTGCTTATGATAGGAAGAAGACTTATGGGACGGTAGTTAGACGAATCAGGTCGCTCTCCAGAATATTTGAAGATAAGGATAACAGATGCCGGTTTCCAGCAGGCTGGAAAACAAGACTCAGATAAGCACTTGTTGAATAGTTTTAAGAGTATACACGACAGCTCCGGAGAACACTTCTGTAAGACAATAACAGGTATTTTGTCCGGGCCACAAGCTGTAGAAGAGTCTTGTCAGGAAATCACTTTAGATACAGAAGCTGGAGTGATATGAATGTCAAGCAATGGATCAACCATAAGGTTGATCCATTGAATATATATAACCATATAGGTTATATATAACCAATAAATATAGGTTATATATAACCAATAAATATAGGTTTAACTAATAAATATAGGTTGGCAATAATAGGTAGCACGCAACTCAATCAAGATCAAGAGATATCAAGATATTGATGAAAAGTTTTTAGCAAACAATTCAGCTTTGTCTTTAGGTGAGGTGACGAAGTCTTAACCATACAAGAGAGGTGGAATTAAAGATTTTCTCTTATTATTAATACTATTAAAGATTCTCCAGAAGTCATGAGAGCGACTTGCGAGTGGAGAAGGTAAATGATTAGGAATTGAGAAAGGCAAAGGTTGTGGACTTTAATGCCTGCATAATCACTAACACTAGACCCAAGCCATTCAGAGTGGTGAGCCTTAAAGTCACCGACAACAACTATATTAGCTGATGGATAAAGAGTGAGGGCTTGGTCAATATGATCAGAAATAACATCAAAAAGATTTTGATGTTATTTCATGTTACATCAGTTTTGAGATGAAGTAGAGCAATATAGAACAAAGAGAAAGGCGATAGAGTAAAGTGGTGCTAAAAAGTGTATACCAAAGCACGTGAAAGAATAGTCTTTGGATTCAAACCTAGTTTCACAACAAATGGGTGAATTTTTACGAATTAAATGCTTAGGCCAACCATGTGACTATTGGAGTCTTATAATGAAATAAAGGAAGATAACCATCAACACTAAGATCACAAGATAAGACAGCTGAACTCAAATTAGTCTCACAAAAAGCAAGTAGGTCTGGTGAACTTTGCAAGAGATAAGACTCAACAGAAGAAAAGTTACTTCGATTATTAGTGAATGATAGGTTTAGAGAACTTGGTGATAATGGTTTTTTGTGTTTTATAGTTTTTGGTACTTTATTCATTTTTAAACTTGTTTAAGAACATGATTCAAAGCATAGATAGTACTCAGAACACTGTTTAATAGCCCAAGCAATTGCCTCATTACTATTAATAAACTCTAAGCCATAACAAAGGGCTCCAAATGTCCCCTCCGCAATGTATTAATAATACATCTGTGCCAGCCTAATAGATGAAAATGGGGTGCAGGGGTGGTCAACAGATAGAATCTGTTTACTCCTTAAGTCTTTGACTAGGAGGCCTTCTACAAAACAGTAGCCAGATGCATTTAACATCTCTAGCCTTTACTCAGCCAAGACCCCCAAGGCCGGGGGGTGTTTTAAATCGGAGTTGGCATCTCGTAGCCTTTGCCTAAAAAGGCGTATCCTACAAGGCAGCAGGACATGAAGCAGATTGTACTGGGTTACATGTTACCAGTAGCAGGATAACCTGACCTGTTATAATAGTTTATCAAGTGAGTCAATTTTTTAACTAATTTTTCTGAATTTGAGGACTGCATCATCAAAACTAAAAGATAATAAAATATAAATAGCTGGTATTTATTTTCAAGGGTTTCAAGAGTTTATTTATAATAGCACATGGTTGACTTTCTTATGGTTGACTTGCTTATGGATAATCACCATTTTTAAGGTGCCATCATTATTGGGCATTCTTTACAGCATTATACAAACTTTATTAAAAAATTTCTTTAATAACTTTCTTAAGACATTAGCGTTAAACACCATCTTTATCAGTGTTAGAAATCAGATAATCATTGACCAGGATAATTATATTAACAATTTTATAAACATCATGTTTCAAATCTAAATGACTGATGACTGTCAATTTAAATATATAATTTTATTTGCACTTTTTTTTTAGTTTTTTATATTTGCAATTTTTACAGCTGTTTAAGTTATTTAAGTTTATGATATATTTAAATATTTAAATATACTTTTTGCAAATTTTAGTGGCATCCATTTAGACCAATAATATGTTCTGTTGCAAATGGACTTGTTTTAATATGGTCACAAACTCATGTAGTAAGTTAAATTTAATTTTTCTTTAAGTTTTTTTATTTTCTTTTTTATTTTAAAAAAATTTAAATTTTTTTTTTCAAGAGAATAATAATTTTTTTTCATTAAAATTTATGAATAATTTAAATTGAAGTTTATAAATAATTTTTAACTTTTTGTGTAAATAACCTTTATTGATTTTACTTTAATAAAATACTGATTTTTATTTATTTTATTGTTTTTAGGAAAATTGGTCTGCATTTGCTCCTTATTTCAAAGAACTTGATGAAAATATTGAATACAGAAAGTGAATTTGATCTCTCAGATGAAGATAAGGAAGAATTGAATAATCTAAATAATGAACAACATGAAGAAGTTGAGGTTTATTCAAGTAATTGTTACTGTGTTCAGAATATTTATTACTGTGCTGAAATTGGTGAAATTAAAAAGTTAGTTATGTTAAAAAAAGTTTAATATTTGCTTCTTTGTTGTTCTCTGCCAGTGGACTAATAATCAAAAATCATAACAAATTCATGAGGCTGGTGCTTTGATAATTTTCTTTATTTAAAAGTTGTGGAAAAAAGTTTCTTTTTATAAAAAAGTTTATTTATAAAAAAATTATAAAAATGATAAAATTATGCAAAACAAAACTCTAATTAAAAAATTTTTTTTTCTCAATACTTATAACCAATTTAAAAAAATATTTTTAAATACTTTTAAAAATTCAGTATAAACATTTTGTTTTAGTTTTTATCGTTAAGTTATGTTACTATATGTTTTTTACTACCAACTGTCATGCATCATTGATTTTGGCCAACACCTTTTTAATTGTGTTCAAATTTACATCACTCGTAGTAACAAAAAAAAATAGAAAGTAACATAATGATAGAAATCAAATAAAATTATTAAAATTGAATCTCTGAAATTAAAGCCATAAAAAATTATTTAAAAATTATGACGATATTATGGCGTTTTTGGAGTAATTGTTTAGCTTTATGTGAACAAAGATTTAAGCAAAATCTCTCAAATTTTTAGTTACATAAAGCTGAGCAGTTTACTCCAAAAACGCTGAGTAGTTGCTCAGCTTTACATGAACAAAAATTTGATCGAAATTGGTTAAATTTTTATTATCGTAAAGCTGAACAATTACTGCAAAAACGCTGAAGAAAGACAAATGGTTTTTTTATTCACCCAATCTAATAGATCAGTCGTTATCTTTTTGTTGTTGTTTAACATTGAGCTATTTTTGTTTTTTGTTATTGTCACTAAAATCAAAATGTCTCATTCAAAACCAAGTGCAAGCAGTATACATAAAATTGAAGATGAAAAAAGAATTTTTTAGTCAAAATGGGAAGTGCTATACTTTTTTACAAGCATTAATGAAAGTATTATTTGTCTGATTTGTCAACAAAAAGTTTTGTGTGTTGAAAGAATTTAATATCAAGAGGCACTATAAAACTCATCAGGAAAAATTTGAATTTTATCAAAAAGATAAAAGGATAAATTAAATGAACTAAAAGCCTAACTAAAAAAGCAACAAAATATTTTTCATTCTGTGAACAAATCAAATAAACTCGTAGTCAAAGCAAGTTATAATCTGGCACATATAATTGCATCTCATTCCAGACCTCTCACTGATGGTGATTTTATCAAAAACTGCCTAATTGAAACTCCAAAGATTCTTTGCCCTGAAAAAATAAAAGATTTTAACAACATAAGTTTTTCAAGAAATACAGTTGCTGAGCGTGTAAATGACATAGCAATAGATTTGAGAAGTCAGGTCACAAAAATCTGCAAGGATGTTCAGGCCTTTTCGATTGCTGTTGATGAAAGTACGGATGTCAAAGATGTCTGTTTTTATCAGAGGTTGCAATTTCAAATATGAAATTACAGAAGAGCTTCTGAAGTTGATTCCGATGCATGGTATAACAACAAGTGTAGACATTTTTTTGGAGATTGAATAAATACTAGACAAGTATAAACTTTCGATTACTACACTTGTGTCAATAGATGGAGCACCCGCTATGATTGAGCACACAGATGGAGCATGCATATGATTGAGCATACAGATGGAGCACCCGCTATGATTGGTTTTAAGAAGGGCCTTGTTTGTAAATTAAATGAGAAAATTGGCAAAAAGGAAAATAATTTTTATTGTATCATTCACCAAGAAGTATTATGCGGAAAAACAATTGATCTTGATTATGTGATTAAAAGAATAACATCTGTTGTCAACTTTATAAGAGCAAGAAGACTAAATCATTGCCAGTTTGCTTCATTGTTGAATGAAAATGTCAGTGAGTATGAGGATTTACCATATTACACTGATGGTTGATGGTTATCATGTCACAAAGTACTCAAAGCATTCAATTTATTTTATTATTTTGTTGTGTGAAATAAATAATGTAAATAAAGTTGTGTGAAATAATATAATGTAAAATTAAACTTCTGTTGTTTTTTTAATAATATTGCAATGATTTGATAGATTTTAAATATAATTATAATCTTGTTTACTTCACATCAAATCTTAGCAAAAGGACAGTTTGGGTTAAAGAGTAACACTTCATTCATCAGAAAAATAAGTATTAGCTTGAGTGGCTCTTACAACATTTCCTTAGGCTAAAGAGGCTCCCATACCAAATTGAGCTTGACATGCCTGACCTATACGGTAATATCTCTATGTAAACTTTTTACGAACAAAACAAACTTCTCTGGAAATATCTAGGTATCTAACTTACCATGTCTCTAGAAATACAATGCTAAACTTGTTTATCTACAAAGTTTCTCAAGTTTTTTGTATTGTATTTAAAGGGTTTAAAGGAGTATAATGACAATTTCAAAAAAATAAATCATGCAAAAGTATATATATATTTTTGTTTTTGCTGAAAATTTAATGTTAAAAATATCAAAATATTCAATTGTTAAATATATTAATGTTAAAAACCAAAGGACCTTAGAATTTACATTTTTTAGATTGATGTCATATCAATAGACAAACCTGTATATTACAGCAGTGATGACGATGATGATGAACCAGAAAGTGATTTGTTGTCAGGTTTTTTTTTTTTATCATCAATGTTAGATTTTCATTAATTAATTTGTGATGTGTTTTATACCCTAGTAATTTATATGCAGCATGTATGCCTATTATTAGGAGGTGAGCAGTTGACATCAATGAAAAGGAGTTCAATTTCAGACTTACCTGAGACAAATGAGCCTTCTTTGAAAAAAGCCAAAGTCACAGATGTTTCTATAAATGGAGATATTTATGACTACAAGAATGTAGAAGCAGGTAGAACATTTTATAACTACAAGAATGTAAAAGCAAGTAGAATATTTTGAAACCATAATAATCTTTGGTATAAATAATAAAACATATTCTGAGTATTAATAATAAATGAAAAAAATTTGTTTTCATTTTTTGAGAACATGAGCATTTCAAAATTTGATTATTTCAAAACCTTTTTGAACTATGCGTTTTATAAAACCTCTTTATGTGAAATACTTTGTAAATTATTTTTACCTATTACTTTGTTAAATTACTTCATATGTTTGTTTAAAACCATATGAAGTAATTTAACCCTTCTTTGATTTATTGAATAAAATGGGTTTTTATAATTAAGAGCATAGCTTCGTTTATATAAATTTATAATAAATTTATAATTGCAAGAAAAAGTCTTTACGGTTTGGCCTTTTGGATGAGTGATGTTGTGTATGTATTAGATTCGAAAACAAGTTCTTGAACTAAATCAATACTATACAGTCTGTATACTGTAGAATTGTCATTATTGTTATATCTTAGAGAGTAAGCTGTTTGACTCAAGATGTTTGACTCAAGATGATGTTTTCTCAAGTTGAGGTCTTTGATGCTTGTTAATTAAAAACTTAAGGCTTTGCTAACAATATAGAGAAGACTGATTGAACAATAGTTGTAGGGATCAAAGTCTTTTCCAGATTTGGAATCACGGTTTACATTTTCCATCAGACAGGAAGATAAGATTCAATTACTGAATAGTTCATAAGATTTATTTACTGAATAGTTCAGAGAGATTTGAAGAAAGGCCACTTATGATCACTTATATAAGAAGTAATGTTCTCCGGACCTCAAACAGTTGATAAGTTTAAGAGAGAATTAACTTTAGCAACAAAAAAAATATAAAGGAAAATTGTTTTGCAAATAGTTCTGCTTTATCTTTGGGAGAGTCAATACGATTGGATAAATAAGAGACGGAATTTTAGACTTAAATATTTTCCAGAAGTCTTTATAACCTAACTTTTAGGATAAAATACAAGATTTGGTGAAATGAGAATAATCGGGCTTTGCATCGGACTTTTTTTTTTTCTTGCAATGCAAGTAAAAAAAAAAAGCGACCACACCTGCCTGAATCCAGGTAATAATAAAAGATGTGTAGTTATCAGTGGGAAGATAAAATTTATAAGCATGCGGGCGATTACTTAAAAAAATAAGGAAAGAATTCTTTGTCATCTTTAGGATAGTATGAAGTAGGTTTAGTAAGTTCTGAGGAAAAAGATAAAGATAAAAGTTTTAAAGATTCCTACTTTAAGGTGACAATTGCAAATATTATTATATAAAGCGACATTGTTTGTTTTTTCACGCAATAACGTTTTATAATTACTCCTTTAAGCATAAGTATGAGAAAGCCATAGGGCTTTAGTTAAAACCAATTTAAAGAGAATATCACACCTGCCTATATCCTGGTGATTACGTATTCTGAAGAAGAAAATAGTTTTAAAAATAGATAAAAGTTTTAAAGATTTGATTTTAACCAGGAGAAACTGTCCACAGACTAGTTTTTGATTAGTTTTTCTTTGCAAATCAAAGAGTAATAGCCATTAACACTGAAAATCAAACAGTTGAGGTTTAAATAAGTTTCATAAAGGGTAAGGGAAAACGTGAATTTTGTAAGAGGTAAGACCACAAATATTCGTAAAAGAGATTGAAACATTTTTGTGGTGGCGATAATTTTTATTATGTTTAATATTTTCAGGTATTTTCATGTTTTAAGTTATTAGAGAATAAGTTTAGCAGTTCTTAAACCATCAGAGTTTGAAGCTCCCTCATTAGAAGATACATCATCAGGACCTTCATTAAAAGATATTAACACATAAACATTTGTATACATTTATATAGTTATAAAATTGTAAATATTTTAGTGTTTTATTTTAATAATGATAATTTGCTTTGTTCTTATTGCTTAATAGTTTATATTGCTAATTACTAATTAGAGTTTAATAATTTTTCTTTACTTTAAGAAGATGGTGATATGAATAAATTATTAATTTGTAAAATAATTAATTGTAATATTAAAGACGTTTGTAAACCAGTGGTAACAGCATAGCAACAATCATACGATATGTTTGCAACTTTTCTAAAAAAAAAATTTTATACTCGATTTATTTAACGATTTATTTAATCGATTTTCACTTTACCTTAACTCAACGTTTAAAGTTTTTTAGAAATAAATTTTTTATAACTTTTGAATCAAGAGTTTAAAAAATTGGATAAAATATGTGAGCTGAACTTAAAAGTTTCAAACACAGCGCGATTGTTCTGTAAAATATGCTCCTGAGGGTTAGTTTAATTAGGCCCTGCGGTGATTGTTTTACTTCCATTTAAAAATATTTCGCGCATCATACGTTAACATACCGTACACATGTTAAATTTGGTCATTGAAAATCGATCCGATCGACAATAATCAAATAAAAAACGCTTAAATTATTTATAACGAATTATTTATAAAGATCTTAAAAATTAAAAAAATAAGTTAAACTAAAGTTAATAAAAACAGTTAATTGTTAAAATAACTTAAAAATTTTTTTTTAATTTTTTTTTTCAGAGAGATTAATAGAAAAACCAAAACTAAAAGCACCTAGTTCAACGAGGAGTAAGCGAGACGGTAAAAAGTCAAGTCTGAGTTAGAATAGAAAAATCTCTCCAATGGGTGCGGATATCGATGACGAAATTTCTCAAGGTGGTTCAGAAAAACAAGCTGAGTTAACCACCTAACAGAAAATCATTTATTAATAGTTCATATAAAAAAACAACTTATTTATAATTAATTTAAGTTTTAAGTTTAAACTTAAATTTTTCAGATGAAAAAAAGCAATTTTTTACTGATAAAAGAAATATTCTCAAAACTTCTATTAAAAGAAGTTACTGCCTCCATTGAATGAAAATAACTAGGACTTGAAATATATTTTTCTTTTCTAGAAAAAACATGTTTATAAAGTGATATAAAGTATTTATGCATTTATATTCATACAGTAATATAAATAAATAAATCTATTTTGTTCTCCAAACCAAGTAAACGTGATGATGTTCCTCTAATATTACCTAATCTTTTAATCAATAAAACATTTATTAAAAGGGAACCAATCGTTAATTTTTTAGGAGTAATACTAGATGAAAATTTGTCATGGAAACTACATATAAAATACATAAAAAATAAAATCTCAATAAATATTTCCATATTATATAAAACTAAGCCATATCTTAACACTGCTTCCTTGAAAAAAAATATACTTTTTATTTATTCATAGTTTTATCTCTTACTGTAATATTGTATGGGGTAGTACTAATTATAGTAAATTAAAAAAAATTTATAGTAAGCAAAAACACGAATGCAGGATTGTATTTTGTGCACACAGAACTTTTCATTGCGAACCTCTTTTAAGGAAGCTTGGTGCCTCAAGTATCTATAAACTTAATATACACCAAGTTCCACAATTCATGTTTAAAATAAAACGTGGGCTTTCTCCTATTGTATTTCAGTCTTACTTTAGTGAAATCTCGCACAAGTATCCTACTAAATTTTCAACTAACAACATTATTGTACCAAAAAATAATTTAAAACTAAGTTCTTATACCAAATCCAATACCATGGACCGTTTCTATGGAAACACTTTTCAAAATTTATTACAAAAAAAAGGAATATTCAAAACATCTCTATCGAAAAATTCAGGAAAGAATCTAAGAGTCTTTTATTACAAAATGACTTTGATTTAAAATATCTCTTTTAAAATAAATACATAAATAATATAAATTATCTAAAAAAATAGTTATTGACACTATTTCTCTTTTGTTGCAGTTTTATTTTTAAGTTTTTTTGTTAAAAAACTTTAATACTTTTATGTTGTTGTTAATCTTTAATATATTGCGTTATATTTCAACACTAATATTTATATTATATTAATATTTATATTGTAACTAACATGAGTAAAATTCTTATTATGTACTTAGCTACTTTTCTTGTTTGTATATAAACTGACGATTTTTTCAATGTAAATGGGGCTCGATGATAAGACAGTTTATATCTTCTGCTTGCTCCAGCTTATTTATTAACACGATTTATTTCATTGTAAATTTTAATATACAGCAAATAATAATAATAATATATATAACTATCAAATTCTCCCGTTTAATTCTCACCTGTAAAATATTTTATTTGTATTAATATAATGTTATTAAAAAGATAAGTTTTAAACAGAATCGCGCACGAAACAGAAAAATCGAAAAACTCGCCCAGAGTTTTTGCATTTATTTAATATCTCAACAACTCCTATTTAATATAGTGGAAAGGCGCCTATGATGGCATAGCGCCAATGATGGCATACCGGTGTAACGTTTTTAAATTACTGCGTTAAAATTTTACTGCGCGGCAACTTTCAACCGTTAAAGATTCCCGAGATATTACTGAAGCAGTAATAAATTAACGTTATAAATTTACTGCGCTTGTTAAAATTTTACTGATTTGTTAGTTGACAATTTCAAAATGTACACAAATATTAACTTTAATGATATAAGGAAATATTTAAATGAAAAAAAGTTTCCTGAAAATGTATGTGAGAGAGGAAAAAAATTGAATTTCAAACGTCAATGTAAAAACTTTGAATTAGTTGACAATAAGTTGATGTATTGCAAAAAAGGTATTGGCAAGGTGAGGAAAATTTATTTTGTGGAAAGAAGTTTTTCAATAATTTAAACGATTTATCTAAGTAAAATAAAATGGTTAAACAATAGTTTTTTTTTAGCATTCAATAGTGGAGGATATTACAAAACATGTAACTCAATGTGAACGATGTCAAAAAACCTCTAACAGAAACCTTAAAGTGTCTCCTGCTTTAAAACCTGTTATAGTAGAGCAACACGTAATGAAGCAAGTTGGTGTTGATTTAATTAAATTACCTGCATCAAATGGATTCAATTACGTTATTGTTCTTATTGATTATTTCTCTAAGTGGACTGAAGCTGAACCTCTTATTGACAAAACAGCAATATCAGTAGCATTATTTCTTTACAAAGTTATTTGCAGACATGGTTGTTTTCAAATACAAATAAATGACTAAGGTCGAGAGTTCGTAAATTCAGTATCTATTGCACTGCACGACATGACTGGAGTTCAGCAACGTGTCACCTCGGCTTACCATCCACAAGCCAATGGCCTTGTAGAGAGACAGAATCAGACAATTAAGAAAGCCATTATCAAGGTCTTAAATGGAAATGTTTTAGGTTGGGTATCAGTTTTAGATGGAATCCTTTTTGCTCTATGTGTTAAAGTGCACGATTCAAGCGGGTATTCACCATTTTACCTTATGTATAACCGACAACCTTGCCTTCCGATTGATGTAAAATACACAGATATACTCAATGGGGATAATTATGAACCTGTATATGATAAAGAGGTTTTCCAAAAAGCTTTACAAATTAAAAGAGGAATTGAGGAAAAAGCCATGAACAATATTGTTTTTTCACAAAAAAAACAAAAATTAGACTATGACAGAAAGTATGCAACGTCATCAAAATTTGTTGTTGGTCAAAAGATATTCTTGAGAAATTTTAAAAGAGATGATAGGAAAGGCGGAAAAATGACTTTCTTATGGCTCGGTCCATATAAGATACTTAATATTTTATCTAACTCAACATGCTTATTAAGGAACAGTAAAGGCGACACATTAAAAAAGAAATACTCTCTACATCATATTAAAACATTTGTTGAAAAGAAAAGTAATTCAAAACTGTGTAATTTATCTACTGAGTGTGATAATCATGATGAATGTCACTCCAAATTAATGAAAAATCCCTCCAAAGAAATTCGCCAAAAAATAGCTGAAAAACAAGGGCTCAAAATATTTATTATGCCAGATCTTACTGACGGAGAAGAAAATCATGTACCTTCCAAAATGCATGTTTGCAAAGGTGATGGCAACTGTTTTTTTCGTGCAATTTCGTTTTTGCTGACAGGTTCTGAGTGTCAACATATATATGTTCGCAATGTTGTTGTAAAGCACATGATATCAAAATCTTGTTCCAGTCTCTTATCAGGATATTTAGGTGATGATGTGGAAAAGTATATCACTAAAAGTGGTATGGCTACAAATTGTATATGGGCAACAGATGCAGAGATCCTGGGTACTGCAAATCTTATTGGAATTGATATTGCATGTGTGCTCATTCACTGGACAGAAACTAGCATAGCTCAAATATCCAGCATCCGTTAAACTCGACCAACTAACAGCTAATACTATTCTTTTAGAAAATAAAAACAATAATCATTATAATGTTGTTTTGTCACTAAAACCTCTATAAAGTAAAAAATGTTGTTTTATATGTTTTTTGTTATAAAATCCGTAATAATTATCTCATGATTGCATGTTTTTCACAACAAAGGGAACATAGATATTTATGTTCTCTGTTATTAATAGCTTTTTTTGTAATAAAACATTAAAAAAGTTTTGTCAAGGATCTCTATTTAATTAATAGCTATTTAATTTATTTTTAGATAAGATTTCGTCGCACAAAAAAAGAAAATTACTTTACAGTAAAATAATAACGAGCGCAGTAATATTATAACGTTAAAATAATACTGCCTCAGTAATATTTTAACGTTATAATTTTATCGCTAGGGAATCTTTAACGGTTGAAAGTTGCCGCGCAGTAAAATTTTAACGCAGTAATATAAAAACGTTACGCCGGTCATATTTTCCATAAAAATTGGTTTTGGTGAAAACGTGATAAGATCTACTTAACTATACTAATATTTATATAATAATATAAGAATATTTATCTTATTAACACAAATACCGTCTAAAAATATGCAACGGTTTTCCAATCGCTATACTCCAGCTAGAAAGATTTGACAACTGCTATTTCTCATTTAAAGCAGAGGAAAGGCGCCTATGATAGAATACCTAACTTTGTAGCTTCATTATTCAGTATCCTGAAGACCATTAATAAAAGTTTTGATATAGATACATTCCTTGTTACATGTATAACAATAAACGGAAAAAAAACACATCTATTTTTAGATGTGTTTTTTTCCTCTGCTTTAAATGAGAAATAGCAGTTGTCAAATCTTTCTAGCTGTAGTATAGCGTTTGGAAAACCGTTGCATATTTTTAAACTATTGCAACATTTACACAATTAAAAGATAAATTGAAAAAATGCTTAAACATTCAGCCTAAAATGTGATAAAAATATTTCTGCAATAATTTTTCTACAAGATGATCGTAATATTATGTATATTGTTTTAAGTCTCAGTTCTAATTGTAAAAAGGATGAAAAAAAAAATCACGTTGTAAAATCAAAATCAACATTAGGTTTAAAAACGATCTATTAAACTCTGACGTAAGATGCTCACAATAGAAATGATTAACACTTCGTCAA
This sequence comes from Hydra vulgaris, assembly GCF_038396675.1. Lineage (NCBI taxonomy): Eukaryota > Metazoa > Cnidaria > Hydrozoa > Anthoathecata > Hydridae > Hydra > Hydra vulgaris. Next base: position 5,510,769 of record NC_088920.1, read on the forward strand.
AATACTTTTTAGTTTTCACATGATATAAAGCATAACATTGTTCAATTTCCAAATTATATGAAACATCTTATTATCAAAAATAAAAAAATTTATTTATAGTAGGAGATATAAAAAGAAATATTTTATAAAACAACGAACATGTGATAACAAAAACTTTTTTGACGGCATATTTTATGTCTCTCTCCTGAAAACCTTACAACAAGTTTAAAATAACTAGAAATGAAAACTATTGATGACGTATAGTAATATTCATCTTCTTTGACCCCCCCCCCCCAACCTGCTTTATTAGCTTTAAGAGTGTTTAATTCTTTATTTTATAAAGGTCATTGTAATAAAATTTATATTTTATTTTGTATTTACAAAAGGGTGCTTGTCGACAAGATTTTACCGTCTTCTTCGTTTTACGAACACATTTTTTCTTTCTTGTATATATGTATGTTGATTATTTTTGTTAAACAGATAAATAAGTAAAATACAAATAAAAGAAAGTAACAAAATGGTAAGTAAACTCCCCACAATCAACAGACCAGAGTAATTTCTAATTCCAATACTGTTATAATAATATATTCTCAAACTCAATACAAGATCTCAAACTTAAATAGCAAATTAATGCTTCTTCAAAGTCAGAATTAGTTAAATCAGATATTTCATACCATTCTCGTTTATTTTTCTCTGTCCAAAACTGCTTCAAAATTCTTATTTAGTAATTATAAATAAGTATTCAATTTGTAAAAAAAGGACTTGATACAGAATTATTATTGATATTTTCTGCTAACAGTACAAAAAAAGGTTTCTAATTTAAAAAAAATAAGAAAATTTTTAAAACAAAAACAAAAATTTTACGTAAAGTATTTTTAAAATAGAATTGAAACCAACTTATCTATTTATAAAAAATAAAAAAAATTAGTTTTGAAAAGTTGTCTGAAAAATAATGTTTTTCAAATACAAAAACTTCAAATATAAAAAAGTTTTAAAAAAAATATTATTGAAATAATTGGTAAAAGTAAAGTTAAATGTTTCAAAAAATTGAAAAGTGAAAATCTTTACCTAATTGAACTACTTTGTCAATAATGATGCTTGTTTCTTGAAATTTATTGAAATCTTGTATCAAGATTTTAATGTCCAAAATGCTCATTTAAAAGTTACTTAAAGATCTCTCACTGCTCCTTAAACATATATAAAAGTATAAAATTTATAAAAGAATGCAGCAGTACTCACAAATCAAAGTAAAAACAGTAAAAAAAACATCAAAAACAAGCTTTGAGACAAATATACAGCAAAGAAAAAGTTACTTATGCTCAATCTTTATTAGTGGAAAAATAAAAGCACAAAATGTTTTTGAATAAATATTTACAAAAATATACTTTTTATGTCTAAATACAAAAAATATATTTTTTATGTCTAAATACAAACTAGATGTGGTGCCATTGCATTTTACGACGTACGTATTATACATGAGTATTATATAACGCAAGAGTGAAGTTTGCCATGATAATTTCTCTGTTAAATCAATCATAATTTTCTTCCTTTAAAATATTCGACAATAAATTAATATAATAAATATTTGAGTATAGTCTAGCAGAGGCATTTTAATTTCTCAGATAATGAGGTATTAAAACTATCTGCAAAAAAATCTGGTCTTTAAATTTTTAGTTTCTTAAAATACCGTGAACTCATTTTTTATGGATCTTAAAAATTAACAATTACTAATTTCATTAAGACTCTCACACCTTAATTTTAAAATATAGACAAAGGGCTTCCCCTTACCGGATTAAGAGAGCCGTGAGGGTAGCTGTATCTAAAAAATTTTTTCAATTAAAACATTCCAACTTTTTCAGGTAATTATTTTTATAAAATTGAATGCGTCACTCGTTTTTCTCACTTTTAGAATCCAACTCTTTCAGTAACAACTCACTTTAGTTTCCTAATGGTTACTCTACGAATGTTACACATGGGTGACGGGGGGCCATGGTGGCTCAAACAAAGGGGCATGGGCATTTTTTTCTACCTTGGCTGAAAATACGCGCCATGTAATGCTGAATCGGCTCAAATTTTTTTTCTACCTCTTTTTTTTCACGGGCCCTAAAACATAGCAGGGTCTCGGGATAATATACCCCTGACGACCCCCTCCCCCCCCCCCCCCACTCTCTACGTCCATGTTGTATACTTACACCAGTAAGTACCATATAGTAAAAAATATTAATAATAAAAGTTTATTGGAATGAAAAAATTGACACCAAAAAAGATATATTAAAAAAATATATGTATAATATTTTATAACGCTTACAAAACACTGCCAGAATATTCCAGCGTGGTATTATTAGTTATTGTCAGTGGTGGTTAGTTATTATAAATCTGCAACAATTTTATGATGGTAGTAAAGGGTTGAAGAATAAAAGTAACTCATTATTTCATAACTATTGCTTTTAGACATTATTGGGTTTAATTTGCAAAATGACGTTCTCATTTACAATCATTTTGAGCAAATCAAAAAAGTTTAAAAACTTTGAAAATTAAAGATCTAAAATATATTAATTTGAAAGCGTAGTAGATCAAGTGAACTAAATATTTAAAACTACGGCATCATCTTACCAAAAACTAAAGATAACCATTGTAAATTAGAGACTGTTTTGAAATGGCAAAAAGAATTAAACAACATAAGGATGCACATCTCACCGATTATCTGAGTAAATCGGCTTTGGAAGGTTTTAAAGAATATATGAATAAAAATACTGATATTAAAAAAGGGCTACAAGAAATGGGTAAAAAAGATTGTGACTCACTTAAGAAGAAATTCAATGCAGTTTACTACTTGGCAAACAAAGAACGTCCATTTTCTGATTTCCCTGATTTGCTAGAGCTAATTAAAAAAAACGGCGTTGATCTTGGTAATAGTTAATCAACTAATCGAGCTGCTGGTGTTTTTACAGATTACATCAGTAAAGTTGCTAAAGATTCTTTCATAGAGGATTTTATAAAGTCAAGATATTATTCAATATTTAGTGATGGCAGTTGTGCTATTGTTACACTCGAACAGGAATTAGCATATATGTTTTGTATTTGTTTGAGGGAAGTCCATGCGTTAAACTTTTGTCGGTTGAAAGCAATGACAATGGTAATGCCTGTGGTTTACAAATCTGTCTAAAGCAAGCATATGCTAGAATTGAAATAAATGATATGTTTAAATAAATCTTTGGGTTAAACTTAAAAGGAGTTAAAAAATTTCCATGGCTTCAAGTAAAACATTGTTTTTATCATCGTCTCTAGCTTGCATTAAAAGATGCTTTTGAAATATGTACTGTATTTACAAATTTTGAAAACTTCTTACTAAAGTTACATTGTCTTTATGAACAATCGCCAAAACGTTTACGAGAATAGAAAATTTTATCAGAAGCTTAGGAAAAATCTCTAAACCAGCAAAATCATACGGTACTTGTTGGCAGGATCATAAGTGAAATGCAATGAAAATAGCTTTACATAATTATGGTGCATATATTTCTTATTTAAAGTCTCTTAGCTAAACAGATTCTCAGCCGTCGAAAAAAGCCGAACTAAAGAGATTTTTAAAAATTCATCTCTTGTACTACATTTATCTGTTTATCTAGATGTTCTTGCACCGTTGAAACGGTTGAGTGTTGACTTCCAGCAAGATATACATGATCCTGTAAAATCTGTCCGCAGGGTGCAGCAATTTAATTGGATAATGGAAAAACTTGAAGATCTTATTAAAAATTCGTTAGGCATTACTTCAACAGAGCAAACTATTTTAACAAACTACAAAAAATTAATTGAAAGTATTGTCTAAAAAGATGGCAATTTTATTTACCAAAACATTCCTTGAGAAAATTTTATTAAAACTAATGCATCGGCGCAACACATTTATACTGATATAATGAATAGTTTAACAACTAGTATGGATTTACGTTTCAAAAATATTAAGGTATCTCCTTTATTCTGTAACTTAATTTTTCTTTTTGACATTTCTTTTTGGTCAATGAACACTGTAATTACATTTGTTGATAAATAAATTGCAGATGTGGTTTTACATTTATAGACCTTTTAAAGAACGGGGGGGGGGGTGTAAAACTGATGAAATTTTTATTGAGTGGATTATTTTAAAAAGTTATATATTTCCAATGTTAAAAAATTCGTTAGGTGAAGACTATTTGAAAACGTGGAAAAAAATATTTACATCAGACATAGTTATTGCTGAATGCAGAAATGTGTTATTTGACGTATTTGAGTTGCTTTTACTTTGTCCATTTACAAATGCTCAAGTATAACTTATGATTTCCAGTATTACCAGAGTAAATCAGATTGAAGAAACAAACTATCACGTAATCCTCTTGAATCTCTTTAACGAACAAGCGAAGAAGGATGCAGCATCGAGAAATTTGACCCAACACCTGCTTTGGATGCATGGTATTAAGATAAAATAAGAAGACTATCTGCTGCTCCTCATCGCTATCCGGATAAACGAAAAAAATCTGCCGATGCAAATTATATCGACCTTTCTCTATTAACAATATCAGATTTAGAAAGAGAAAGTAATATTGATAACTCTGAGGTTTATACTTATTTCGCTATATTTTTTTAAGATAAAATTCGTAATGATTTATTATTAGTTTATTATTAAATTACGTTTTATATTTAAAACTGTCATCTAAATACACTTGAAAGTCGTAAAAACATTTTTTTTTTAGTTTTTTTATTTTTTTTATTTCAGTTTACAAAGTCAGTCGTTATACAATAAAATAAACTATTAAAATACTTTTACAAATATATAAATATAGCAGACTAACAATATAAACTAGGTTTCCGAAAGAAGTTCACAAGGATCTTGTCATCGGACCTTTAAAAATATAATAAAATATATAGTTTTTTACATCTTTTTTAATATTTTTTTATTTACAATAATTGTGAAGTGCAAGGTATTATGAAGAATACATATAAATTAATCTTTTACACGAGTTTAACTATAAATAATATAAACTAGCAAAATATTGTAAACAATATAAAATACAAAACGTGAGAAAAAATTTAAAAAAAGTTCACAAGTTAAAATAACAAGAAATTAAATATTTTCAAGTGATTAGTAATATTGTAAAATGTTATTTTGAGAAAGAATAAAATTTTTGCTTTGTTTTTAAAAAGATGAAGAGAATTAGTTTGATCAAAATCAAAATTTGGCAGAACAAGTTTATTCCACAGGTGTGGCGCACGATAGGCAAGATAGAATTGATTAAAATTTGTTTGACAAAAAGGTTTTTTTAAAAAATTTATATTTCTAAGTTCGTATTTCTTGGTTGGTTTTAAATTGAAGAGATCTTTAAAGACTGGAGGAGAACGTTGAGTTCATATATTTTTAAAATTCTCATTTCAATAAAGTAAGGTTTACAATGAGAAAAACGATCAGCAAAGTTAATTATGCAAATTGCCCGTTTCTGACAGCGATAAAGACGTTGTAGTTTACTTTTTTCAGTACTTCCCCAGGCAATATTTGCATAGTTTAAGTAACAATGAATAAATGAGAAATAGAGTTATTTTAAATTTATCTTATTAAGATAATTTCGAGCTTTGTATAAAACTTTAATGTTTTTAGAGACTTTAGAGCATATATAATTAATGTGTTGATTCCAAGTAATGTTCTCATCGAGATAAACACCTAGAAATTTGGTGAAGGGATCTCTTTTAATTTCAATATTGTCAATAAAGATTTGAGGCAAGTTTGAGGGTAAGGAATTTTTTTTCTTAAGCAAATGAAAAAGTGTCAATTTAGTTTTTTCGGTGTTTAGTGTTAGTTTATTAGATTTGAACCAGTGGGATAAATGTTCAAGTTCTTTATTTGGTGTAGCAAAAAGTTCGTTAATATCACTCTTAGAGACAAATAAATTAGTATCATCTGCGAACATGATGCTCATCAGATTAGTTGCTTTATTTAGATCGTTTATATAGATTAATAAAAGGAGTGGTCCAAGGATTGAACCTTATGGAACCCCGCATGTTATATTTAGACAATTGTTTTGATAGCTGTCATTACCAATAACAAATTGTTTTCTATTCGATAAGTAACTTTTGAACCACCTTAACACTTGTTTATTTATTCCATAGTATTTCAGCTTTTCAAGTAAAATGTGATGGTTGACCGTATCGAAGGCTTTCGATAGGTCAATAAAAATACCTAAAGTATATTTTGATTGTTCAAAAGATTTTGAGATTTCATTTACAAATTGGATGATGGCATGCTCCGTTGAGTTATCCTTTTTAAAACCAAACCGATTAGCGTATAGTAAGTTATTTTTGTTGATATGTTTGTATACTCTGTTACACATAATTCTTTCTAAAACTTTCGAAAATATAGAAAGCACAGAGATGGGGCGATAGTTTGTTATTTTAGATCGATCGCCCTCTTTATGAATAGGAGTCACTTTAGCAATTTTTAATTGCTCTGGAAAAATTCCTTGTTTAATTGATGCGTTAAAAACTTTAAAGAGAGCATCTTTTAATTGCTTGAAACAATCTATAATCATGTTTCCGTTTATTTCATCTGATCCACATGATTTATTCTTTTTAATAGATTTGAATGCCCTTTCAAGTTCTTCAGTTGATAAATCAGAGGACAACTCATCAGAGCATACGCACTTATCCAATGGTAATAAGAAGTCACTAAATAAGGCTTTGGTATTAGGGATCTTATTTGATAGTTTAGGACCTATTTCAGTAAAAATTTTATTAAATTCATGTGATATTGCGTTTGGTTCAAATATAACAGTGTTATCAATTTTAATCATTTGTGGTAGAACACCTAAGCATGATTTTTTTTTCCAGTAATTTCCTTCATTATTTCCCAAATGCGCTTTGTGCTATTTTTAAATTTGTTAATTAATTCTGAATAATAATTTTTTGATTATTATTCAGAATTAATTATTATTATTATTCAGAATTAATTAAATTTTTTAAGTTTTTACGAATTTTCTCAAACAAATATTTATAATTTTTGTAAATTTTTTCGTTTGCAGTTGTTTTTGTTTTAAGAAAAGTTATATACAACTTTTGTTTGATTTTCGATGATTTTTTTAATCCCTTGGTAATTCAAGGAGAGTTCAAACTCTTAGGCTTTGCAATTATTTCGACAAAGGAAAGTTAGCGTCATATACCAAATAAAAAGTTTTGAAAAAAGTTTCATAAACGTCATTTGCATTATCATTAATGTTTATATTACTCCAATTTAGTAAAGATAGCTGGTCTTTGAATAAGTTAAAGTTATTCTGATTAAAAATTCGTTTCTATATTACTTTTTTTTTTTGGTCAATTTTTTTTTCTGTATAGGTGTTAATTGTAACGAAAATGGGGAAATGGTCTGTTATATCAGTTTTTAAAAAACCTTTTTGCAAATCATTATTAAAAATATCTGTTAAAATAATGTTATCAATTAGAGTCGGTGAGTTTTTTGTTACTCTAGTAGGTCGATTGATGAGGGGGTTGATCCTGTTTCAAAAATTGCGTCATAAAAACATTTTACTTTGTAGTCATTATTATAAAAAAAACAAATCATATTAAAGTCCCCAAGTAAAAGATTTTTTTCTTTTCCGCGTCGCCTTTTTTAATTATTTGTTGTAAAAACATGCTTAGGTTTTCGCTCACGCCACCAGGTGGCCGGTAACAACAGCTAATTAATAGGTTTTTTTGTTTTTTTGTTTTTTTGTTTTCAACTTCAATTGTTAAAACTTCTTTATCGCAGTTCTCAACTCGCTTCTAAGTAAATAAGCCTTAAATGCGTAAATTAAAATTCCACCACCTCGTTTGTTTCTTTGTCTCTCTAATGAAATTATGTTAAAGTGCGGGATTTAAAAGGCGCTATTTAGATCTTTTAAAGTTATCCAAGTTTCTGTTAGGCATATTATATTAAAAAGATTTTTTGTTTCTTCTAATAGATTTAAAAGTTTTTCAAAGTTACGATTTAAACTTCTTATGTTGAGGTGGAGAATTCTAATTTGATTAGAATTTTTGTCAATAACATTCTTAAAAAGAAACCCTTCTAATTCGCTTGGAAAAAGATACGAACAATCTGAAAAATTCTCAGAATAAAAATTACTGTCATTAAATTAAAGTCATTAAAAATAAAATACATCCGTATTTTTTTGTTTTTCTTTTTTTTCTTTTATTTCTTCACTATAACTATTACAATAAAATAAATGAAAGAAAATCCATATAAATAAAAAATTACAAATTTTGTTGCATATAAAATAAGAACGCGGAGACTTGCAGAAGATCAGATGATCTTGTCATCACGCTTACAATCGTTACGTGTTAAAACAATTTTATAATGTGTTAAAATGTTTATAATAAATAAGGCAGTCAAATAAAGTTTATAAAACAAGAGTTGGAAGTAAAAATTAACGTTTTATTTAAATACTTAAAATACAAAACTTAATAGGTATAAAATGTATAAATTAAATTAACACAAAAATTGATAGAACAAAGTTTGAATATACAAGTATATAGTCAAATAAATATTTTTTATATTAGAATTAGTAAAAACATAAATAAATCAAAACAACTAAATTTAAAAATATATTTAAGTATGTTTTCAATAGAGAGAATGATATTTTTTAATTTCCTTTTAAATGCAAAAAAGTTCCAGTCGTGAGTAAAATTAAAATGTTTCAGAACTATATTGTTCCATAAAAACGCCACTCACACTAAAAAAAAAGGTATAATAGAGGTATGTTATTCTACCCGAAGGTAGAAACTAATATTTTTAGGGTAGATTATTCGTTTACTAAGTTTAAGTTGTTAAAATAGAAGGAAGTTCGATCCCCGAAGCGTTCTCTACCTTTGCGTTAGATGTCACCAGAATGCGGCTCGTAAACCATAAATTTTCTTTATTTTTATGAAAATCTCTTACCTTAAAAATAGACAAAGCTGAGAAGAAATATAAGTATTATAAAACTATTTAGTTGGTTTTTATATTAACGAAAAAGAAACTTAGAAATAAACAACTTGGACAATAAAAAAAAATCAAATTATATATATTAATACCAGATTTATAGCTGCATCTGGTTTTAATGATACATGCGGCATTGCCGCAGTTAAAGATTTCACATTTTGGAAGGAGTATTATTGTCAAGTTGAGTTTTGCAGAAAAGGGTGTTAGATGGAATGATGTCTTTGAATCAGAAAAGGCATCTGATTCAAAGACATCATTCTCTACTTGAGCAAATTAGCCCAGTATCATTTAAGCCTAAAATACATTTTTTAGTACATTATCCTAGATTACTATTGCATTTTGGACCTTTGCGACACCTCTGGGTAATGAGATTTAAAGCTAAACATCAATATTTTAAACAAATTGCACGTCGTGTAAAAAATTTTAAAAATATAACATTTACTTTGGCACAACGACATTAAATGCTCAAGTACGTTATGGATTTTGGACGAAGCCCATACTATAAGGGTCCAGAAATTTTAAGTTGTCGTAAAATATTATCTATAGATTCACTCCCATTTAAACTTATTGATGCCATAAAAAAAATTTATTAATACCTATCAAGTAAATCAACATGAGCAGTTTATATCTATCGCAAAACTTAGAATTAATGGACAGATCTTTATACAAGTACAAGTATTATTTGTCAAATAAAAGGTTGCGATGACATGCCTTTATTCGGAAAAGTTGAATATATATTATTGTTTCAAGGAACTTGGATTATTGGCTGTGTGTTGCAAATAGTAAAACAATATATAGAATTTGCGGATTTTTACAATATAGAGCAGTCCAACAATTGGGTTGTGGTGATACCTGGTGAACATGCCAATCATCCGTTTATGGGTTCCTATTTTGTTAATAATCAGGAAGGCATTTAATTTTGTCATCGTGTTTGCATAAAGGATGAATAAGAAAATTAAAATATTTATAACTTATTAAAATTTAGTTTTCACAAATATTTATACTTTTAGTTTTATATATTTTACTTGGGTGGGTGTCTGCCAGATAACTTGGGTGGGTGTCTGCCAGAAAAGGAAAAGTCTGGTAATTCAGATTTCTGCAAAAAAAAAAAAAAAATCATGCAGCAATCTGGGAAATTAGGTAATTAAAAAAAATCAGGGTAATTTACCTTAAAATATTGGCAGACACCCTTGTAAACTTATTTGCAGTTTTGAACTTAAACTTGTATTTAATTAGTTTGATGATATTGCTATTTTAGTATTTTCTGTTTTTTAATTTACTATTTATAATTTACTAGTTTAATCTAGTTTTACAAAGATCTTGTGGAAAAAAAAATATTATCAATGTTTTATTATTTAATAGAGTATTAAAGTTTTTCATAATTCAACTAAGTGATCAAATTTAATATGCCTCTTTTCAAGATATGGTCTGGTGATCGCTTAGTAAAAAAAAGCAGTTATTGCTGAATATTTTGATATGCTGACAGTGAAGGGTAAAAAATTTTATAATACAATTACATCATAAATACATTATTATTTTAAGTATTCTTGTTTAGAATTAATCCGAAAAAATATAAATTTAACTAACTATTATTAAATTAATTTTTCATAATACTTAATTACAGTACAACCCAAATACTAGAAGAGTATCCAGCAATAAAGATTGCTACAGAGGTGTGTTTAACTTGAATTTATAAATCAATGGAGTAAGAATAACTCATAGTTGATAAATTTTAATATGTTTAATTATATTTTGTAGCTGTTAGAAGAGGCAAATCTCATAACTGGAAATGAAGAAACCAGTAAAGTAAATCAGTTCTTTACATCTGAAACATCTTTAAAAATACTGGAAATGGCCAAATCATGGAAAAGAAATGCCAAAAATAATGACTTAGTGACATTGTGGTTGCCAAAGAATCTGAGTCGAATGTCAATATTGAAGCTTTATAATATATCTGTTTATCTTTAATTTATTTTTCATTTATTTATGTAAAAAAGTTATAAATATTTTTAGCACAACAGATAAGAGCATTGATGTTGTGCTTTCCCGCTATGTTTGGTGAAAAAATTGAAAGATGGGTTGTGATAAATAAGATCTCAATAGTGTTTTGAAGCTACCATTCTAAGGGAGGCTTACAATTTTTCGATTTTTAAGGTGTTTTTTTTTTACTTTTGTCAATATAAATGTAATATTTAAAGTCACAATTCTGATTTTTTTAGGAATCAACTCTAAGCACACCAACAATAAGAATCATTTGTTCAAATCAAGCCAATATTCTGCATTTTGAAGATGTGCATATAGCAATCTACCTTGATGGTTTAGTTATTTGTAACGTTCAATTTATCGATGAAGCATTAAAACTCTTGATAGCATCTTATTGGGTTTTTAAAATAGTCTTCGATCCGCGAATGCAAAAAACATTGACACTTGTAGCTAACTATATTTGAGGACTTAGTGAGTTCCGTGTCAGTCCACCGGTTCAGCGATTGGTGAACAAATTGTTGTAAACATATCATAATAATCAAAATAGTTTTTCTTTTAAATGTGTTGCTTTCACTGTCGTTGCAAACTTTTAAATCTTAACAAAAGCAAAAAAAAAATATGCAAAAAGCAAAAAATATAAAAAAAACTAAGCCTGCCTTTAAGGGTGGAAAAAATACTTTATATATAGAGCTATAATATAATATCTTAGTATTATTCTACCTTAAAGGGTAGGATATATGATATACCTTTGAAGGTAAGCGAAATGGTAGATAAATATAACTTTTAAGGGTAAAATTGTCTACCTTGCTTAAGGTAGTTAGTTATACCTTGAGGTGTTTTTTTCTATCTTAAATAAAGTTATACTAAAATACCTTATTAGATAGGGTATATTTTTCTACCTAAAAGGGTAGGATATGTGATATACCTTCAAAGATAGAAATTCCTACCTTTTATTTTTTAGTGAGCTCGAAAAGAAATACAAAACTTGCCTAAATTGGTTTTGAGAAATGATTGAAGAAGGAAATCTCTTAAATTATATTTATTTTTTTCTTTTAAGGACTATAAATTGTGAAAAGAAACCGAAGCTGTACGAGTTTTACATCTAAACATAAAACACAGTACATTAAAAATATTTAGTTGAAATATGTTTAAAATATTCATTTCAATAAAAAGAGCCTTAGCATGTGAAAAACGGTCTGCAAAATTAATAAGACGTGCAGCATGCTTCTGTTTGCAATGAGGTTCTAATTTACTTTTATTAACACTACCTCTAGCCGCATTCACATAGTTTATGTGGCAATGAATGAATGAGTGGTATAGTTGAGTTAAAATATGTTTATTTAACATGCTTCTTGCTTTATATAATTTACCTACACTTTTCGAAGTTTTGCAGGTAATGTTTTTGATATATCTTTTCTATGTGAGATTTTCATCAATTGAAACTCCTAAAAAGTTTGTACATGTTGCTCTCTTAATTAGAACACCATCAATAGCTCGATTGAAAGGAGACGTTTTTTAGAGTTAGAATAAAAAAGAGACTATTTTGTTTTTTCAATATTCAGAGAAAGTTTGTTTGATTTAAACCATTGAGAAACATTCATTAATTCATTGTCCATACAAGAAAATAGTGTCGTTATGTCGCTGAGATAAAACAAAATTTGTGTCATCAGCATACATAAATGCCATCAAGTTGGATCCTTGACGAACTCCGCAAGTTATATCTAATAATTGAGATCGCGATGATTGGTTAAAATGAACAAATTGTTTTCTATTGTGCACAGTGGGTCAAAAGTAACATTTTCTAGCCAAAACCTCTAAAACCAAAATTTTTTTTTTTTAATTAGAAACAGTTTATTATATTGAAAAACATAATTTGTGGAAAAAATAACATTTGTTTTTTAAAAACTTCAAATTTTATTACGTAATTACGCAAGTTATTAAAAAACTCATTTATTTTCTATTTATAAAAAATTCCGTTTTTACCTAACAAAATTAACAACAAGGATATTATTTAAATTTATATTTTACGCAGAGTATTCTATCGTTGGCTCTTGCAATAGTTCAAGTACACCAGATGGTAGACTGTTTTTTTTTGTTACGTATCTTCTTTCTTAATGTGCAAATTATAGGATCAGATGCACATAAATGGCGATGAAAAAGGTCTAAATTGTTTTTTTTCCGATCGCATTTTCTTGTAAAATTTTCACGAAAATTTAAAAACCTTATTGGTAGCCTCTTGAGCCTCTTCAGAAAACATACCTAATGGTAGAGTAAATAGTTTGATGACTTCATAGCCATGAATCAAAATCTTATGAAGTGTTTGGGTCATAGGATAACAAAGGTACAGGAATACATAGAGCGAAGTAGTTTCCCAACAGAATGTTTTAAATTTGGATGAGTTAATTTCATAACCACTTGATATTGTGACCAGAATAGTATGAAGCCTTTTCATAAGATCTACATCGATGTTCATTATACTAGCTGAGACATCGTATTGCTGAAAAAATCGCCTAGCTGTGTTGCCATCGTTTGATGTACCTGCCCCACCTATTCTCGGTTGGTCTATAACAAGACCTATCATTGTTCGAAACTCAGCACTGACTTCAAGCTTTCTCAGTTTAACAGTATTTTTTTCGTCTTGATTTCTAGCCTGCCACTTCATGATCGGCATCTAATAAGAGATATGCAGCATACATTCTAAAAACCTTATCCAAGCATGCAAAGTTGAAAGCCATGTTTTATATTGCCTTCTAAAGTTTTTTTTTGAACAACTAAAGATAAATTGTTCATTTCGATTGGAGATGCACCACACACTGAACAGCATTGGTATAAGTTGGTTGCTGTGGAAATAATAGTTTGAATTTTTCCATCTATCATTGTTAAATTTACAATATGTTGTATTTCAACTTCTTTAGTTGTACCGTCCTCCAATAAAACAGGTACAACAGATAATGTTATCTCTTTAATAGCCATAATTGACTCATATTCTGCAAGAATTACTTCATTTGATTCTTTTCTATATTTAAATCTCAGAGGTCTGCAGTAATTAGTTGACGATGGTTTGGGATTTCTCCAAACAACCTGTTTTTTGTCATCTTTGAAACAATATAGTTCTAGAGGAACCAAGCAAGTTATGAAAAGTGATTCATCTGTATGAAGTTCACTAGAAACATCTGACAGTTGTTTATAAACAGATTGTCCTGTTGCACCATCAAAACCAGCTTTGTATATTATAAATAGTTTAGTACAATCTTTAAGCACAGGTGAATTTAACACAACACTATAAGCTGAACATATTCTTGATGCAGTATGAAAAAGAAGAGCTTGTAATGGAACCTCTGCAGAGTAGTCACTAACCTGAATGTTTTCAGGGTAGCATTTATTTTTAGCCTCTTTTACAATATAATAGGATGGGTATAGAGAGCTGAATGGAAGAGAATTGTTTCTTAAATGCTGATAAGTTTCTTAAAGAATTGTTTCTTAAATGCTGATAAATTAGCATCTAAGACTAGCGCAAATGATTGTTCTGAAGTAAGTGATTCTGTCGATAATTCTTTGTTGTATATTTTTTTAACCACTTTTGCTTCTATAAACCTTTTATCCCTTTTCAAACTTTTACTTGCTGCATATAAAAGTTCGTTTAAATAATATTGACTCAAACGCTCTTTAATTATGCGATCTTTAGTTCTCACAGACGCATCTTCAAACAAAATCGAAGGGCGTCCACCTTAAAGTATAATATTATTTTATCAATTATTAAATTGTTGTAATAATAATACAAATAAATTATACACATTATAATAAATGTACACATAGTTAAAGTAAACATACCACAGGTTTTTGTTTTGATTTTTTTTTTTTTTACAGTCAAATATAGTTTGGTTCAACCAAACTTTATACCTTTTTTCAAATACTGCACTTGTTCTATTCGATTTTTTCCACTTTTTTTTAGCTTGGTAAATGAATTTCAAAATAACTGACAAGTTATCATTAGATTCTTCAAAATTGCTTTGGGAAACAAAACTCAAAATCTTTGCATGTAAATCATCATTTTGTAGTAAATTATTTTCCATTATATAATTCATAAGACATCTCCTATCCATTTTTAAGAGATTGTCTGTTCAATAAAATACTTTTAATTTGAAAGAAAGTAATTTAAAACGTTTTTAATAAAGTAATTTTTTTACGAGCAATAACTATGAAACTCAGTTCCTTTCCTTTATTTCTCAAATAAATAATGAATATTATGTCCCAAACTTGTACTACGTAGAAGTATATAATTCATATTTTATCACAGTCTCTGAGTTTTTATTACTTTAAAACGGTAGCATAAAAAATTAGGAATAATGGTTTCAATGCGATCTAAATGTTCATTGAGCAAATACGAGGAAGTTACTGGAAAGCAATTAAAAAATACAAAAATATTTAATTTTAAACTTATGTCTTTAATAAAAATTATTATAAAGTCAAACTGCAGTTTTTAAATTTCAAATCTTAAATTTTTTGTTATCGATCAAAAACGCATTAACAAGAAATGTGGACGTAGTTAATTTAATTTAAAAGTGTATTCGTTTAGGCAGCTATAGGCAGCCAATTTTTATACCACAAGATCAAAGTCATATTGGTATTCAATTATATATCATTTTAAGCGGTTGATACAGGTTGATCCGATGGTTTTAAATGATACTTTTGAAAAAAATAAAAACTTATAACTCAAAATTATTGATGTTTGCATTGTTGAAAATATTTATATAAAATGCAAAAAATATTTTTTTTTTTATGTGATTTAAATATTAACATAATACTATATAAATCATTTAAAAGTTAAAAAATAAACTTAAACTTCTTTAAAATAAGAAATCAAAGTTTTCAAAAGATGTAAAAAAATAAAAAATTTTCACACTTTTTTGTTGTTATTGATAAAAAGTATTTAAGGAAATATTTAAACAACAAATATGGCGTTTTATTGAAAAATTATTTTTTAATAAAATATAATTACTGGCTTATTAATATATTGAGCAAAATTTGCCTTTTTCAAAATTTCAAAATTTAAAAATTTTTTTGTATGGTTTTGCCGGCTTCTGACCCACTGTGTTGTGTAAACAACTTTTTATTAGCTTGAGAAAATTTCCTGTAATTCCATAATATTTTAGGTTTTTGAAAAGGATTTTATGGTCAATCATATCAAACGCTTTTGATAAGTCAACAAAAATGCCTAAAGTAAATTTGGACTTTTCAAATGAATCTGTAATATATTGAGTTATTTTTAGTATAGCGTGCTCAGTAGAGTTATTTTTCTCAAATTATTATTATTGATTTTTATATAATATATTATTTTGAGACAGATGTTGGAAAATTTTGTTATAAAGAATTCTCTCTAAAATTTTAGAAAAAACAGAAAGAACAGAAATAGGACGGTAATAACTGACATTCAACAAGTCTCCTCCTTTATATATTGGTGTAACTTGCTATTTTCAACTGATCAAGAAATATTCCTTGATCGGTTGAACATTTAAATACTTTACATAGAACATTTTTATGGTTTCATATGAGTCAATAACCACGTTTCCGCTAATATCATCATGACCTATCGCTTTGTTTGACTTGAGCCTTTTCCATGCTTTATCAAACTCATCAAAAGATAATTCAAAAGAATCTAGACAAGACACTAAAGGAAAATTAATATTATTAATTTTTTTTGTTTCGGTTTGAATATTTTTAGCTAAATTTTTTCCAACTGAAATAAAAAATGTGTTCATTTTATCAGCTATCACTCTCGGATCATAAAAAATTTCATCATTAATTTTGATGGCATTTGGTAAAGAGTCTGTTTTAGATTTCTTGCTGCCTGTAGTTTCTCTTAAAAGTTCCTATGTGTGTTTTGAATTTTGTTTAAGTTTTTCCAATACATTCATGTAATAATTTTTTTTTTTAATGTTTTTCTTTGGACTTCAAATTTTTTAACATTAGTCTTGTAAATTGTTTTATTTTTGAATGATTTTGTTATTAAATATTTGATATACAATTTTTGCTTGATTTTAGAACATTTTTTGAAATCTTTCGTAATCCATGGCGACGTTATATCTTTCTTTTTTTTTAATATTTTATATTTCGGAAAATTAATATAATATACTTTAAAAAATATTTTTTAAAAACGAATTATAGACTAAACTAGCGTCATCAGAATCATTATTGTGATTCCAGTGAAGTAAAGATAATTGTTCCTTGAATGCGATACAATTTGTTTCTGTAAAAAATCGTTTAATAAGAAGTTTATTTTGATGGAGCAGTTTTAAGTTTTCTACATTTATAGAAAGAAAAAATTGGAAAGTGATCTGAGACGTCACTTTCAGTTATGCTTTTTTTTATAGATAAATTAAAAATATCTGTAGTAATTATATTGTCTAATAATGAGGCTGATGATGATGTAATTCTAGTAGGTTTGTTTATTAACGGTATTGCTCCATTTTCAAAAATATCATTATAAATTTTTTAATGTTGTTGTTAGCGTGGTAATCATAGCAATTTAAATTAAAATTACAAAATATGTAGTTAAATTTCTTTTCATGTATACCTTTTTTAATTATATCATTTTGCAGAAAGTCATTATAATTTTCTATTACGCCAGATGGTGGGCGATAACAACAACTTAAAATTATATTTTTAGAATTTTAGGTTATAATTTCAATAGTCAATACCTCTTTATCGCCATCAGAAACAGTTAAATCAGGCCTATTAATGAACCGCAAGGATTCATTAATGTAAAAAAGAACACCACCACCTTGCTTTTTAGTTTTACGCGCTTAAGAAATTATATTAAAACCTGGAAGGTGGAGTTTTGAACTTTTTACATCTTCAGAGCTACACCAAGTCTCTGTGATGCATATAATGCTAAAAAATATGTAATATTTATTTTAAGTTAACATACAAACTTTCAAAATTTTTTTTTAAGCTTCTGATATTAAAATGAATAACATTAAAAAAATCCCGAAGGAGAAAATCTTTCATTTCATTTAAATAAAAGTATGAGCAGTTTTGAAGAGCACCTGCTTCGCTAAAATAATTTAAGCCAGGATCGGAATCATTATCAAGTATAAAATCATTAGTTTGAAAAAAGTTAAATGAACTTGGTTCAAAATTAATTAATTTGGTTTGAATCCATTTTCAGATTTAATAATTAAAAAATAAATGAAAATAATAAAAATAAAATACGCTTAAAAATCGCGTGTGATTAAAGCTTAAAGGTCATTATAAAAAATCTTCTTGTTCATGCACTTTTTTTTTTTTTTTTTTTTTTTTTTGTTATTTAGGTGCTCCAAGAAGACCTGACGGTCTTGTCACAGAGCACCGCGGAAGTGCATTTAACCAGGAAGTTCATTTCTCCTTCCTTAGGTGACGCGAAAATAAGTCCTTAGCTCGTTTCGAGCCTCGATCTCCTGCTTATAAAGCATGCGTCCTATCCAGTGCGCCACGGCCGCACACTTTCATAAGCTAATAATATCAAATTTACCATTTTTATGCACCAGCAATAAAGTAATACAGTAATGGAATTGAAAGGTCATTGTGTTATTTGTCAATACACTATAAACAGAAAGTCTGTTATTAAATTGAATCCGTGCATACATTTCACTAAATTTGTTTACATCCACTTTTGCAACAACCAGAATCTAAGACAGCATACAATTGGGTCCATAGCGGAAATTTAAATTTCCTTGGAAGATATGGAGTTACCGCCAACCTCAAATCCCTTTATTATCACTTTTTTGTTTTATTAATAATATATTATTATTTATTGAAAACCAACCCATATGGCCACCTTGGCCAATTTAGGATCAAACCTAATATTATAAGGTAAACTAAAGCAACAAAATTAAAAATACAAATAACTTCTTTCTGATAATCTATATAATAAACATTTCTCAATTAAAACTTTTATTTTCTCAATTACATCTTACGATTTCTTATTTACAACTTTCATGTTCTAAATTACATCTTACGTTTCTCAATAACAACTTTCATCTTCAAAATTACATCTAACGTTTCTTAATTACATCTAACGTTTCTCAATTACATCTTACATGTTCTAAATTACATCTTATGTTTCTTAATTACAACTTTCAAGTTCTCAATTACATCTTGATAAGGTGTAGTCACCGCAATGAGTTAAACTCATTGCGGTGACTACACCGTAATGAGTTTAACTCATTGCGGTGAAGTACAAGTTTACTCGAAAAAATTGCATGAGTAAACTTGTACTTCGGCACTGGAGAAAAAATTTTTCCAATGCCGAAGAGTATTTTTTGAGGGGAAAAACCGTACTCTGCTGGTATTAGTTACAATGTAAAGTTCAAGTCGAACTTGACTCAAGTTCACTTCTTGCATTCCACCCTTAATATTGGATTCCATTTTTTTGCGTGAATATTTTTTTTTCATTCTTTTTACAACTAGAACATAGACTTATACCTAATATTATAATTATCTTGAAGAAAAATTATAACAGAAATATTTTTATCGTATTTTAGGCTAAATGTTTAAATATGTATATATTTTATCAATATATCTTTTATTTGTGTTAATATTGCAATAGTTTGAAAAATAGGGTAAAGCGGGGTAATAAGATCAGAGGGGCAATAAGATCTTTTTGAGCAGAGCTAATACTAAATTCCTTTATGCTATTGTGTAAATAATAATTTACTAAGATTTTTATGATATATATTTACTTACTACGTAAGCGAGTAGTTTAAATCATTTCTTGGACTAACGACTAATTTTTTACCATGATTAATTTGGTTTTTAATATCGATGTTTTTCACGGTGGCTTTTAATTTTGTGCGAAGTTTATGAAAAACTTTTCCAATATCCGTGCTCCCCAGTTTTTAATTAAAAAGTCTATAACAAGTTGTTTGCTTTTATTTTTCTTGAAAGTAAAGAACTATCTAAGTTTAGTAAGTCCTTTTTTAAAGTTACACATTCTACTTAAGTAATATTTAGACATAAAAATAATAATTTAAATGTCATATTTATTTTAGTAAAAATCATTGAGTCATTGAGCCGTCCAATCAAGGTTTTGACATTTTAAACATATACCTTTAAAATTACCTTGCACACAATTTTTTTTGTTATACTAGCAAAGGTAAGACTTATTTGAGATACTTGTTACAAAAAATTTTATTTATTTGTTTACTCAGAGTGTAAAATTTTATTTTAAAACAAGTAGGTCTTAATGCCCTCCCTGACTAGTAAAAAATGGCAAAACTCTCTAATAAATTTAAATTAGCTATAAATTTCAGTATGATTATTTACCTAATTTAAGTTTTAATTTAAATTTAAATTAGTTAAATAATTATGACTAAAATTAAAAGCAACAAAAAAATAAATTTTGTAAATGTATTTTTGAAAATAAAAGTTTTTTTTTTTTTTTTTAGTATGGTTCGAACATTTTTTATTTCTTGTTTTGAAAAAAAATCAAATATTTTTATGGTTCGAACATTTTTATTTCTTGTTTTGAAAAAAAATCAAATATTTTTGGAAGTTTTGAAATATTATTTTCAATTTGCATTTTTTGTTTGTTTGTTTGCAGATCCGATAAGTTTTTTTTTTTTTTGATTCATTATATATCAACAGTAAATATATTAATTATAACTTATATTATATTAATAATAAATATATTCATTATAACTTATATTATCAAGTATAAAATATTTTACCGTGACCGTGCTCGCCGCTATACTCATCTATGACGGAGGCCGAAATAACATTCCGCAGATTGGGAAACAAATAACAATTTACAATATTGTACAATTGTCAATTACCTAATATTTAGAATTTTGTATTATAATATTATATTTTAATATTAATATAATTTATAATTTTTCCGAAAACTTTTTATAGTCTCCGTAAAAATTTTGGCGCCCCCTTGACATATTCCAGGGGGGGGGGGCTATTGCCCCTCCGAACCACCCCTTAAATACGGCCCTAAACTTTGTTAACGAGCAGTAGAATGATTATTACAACTCAAAGTTATTTACAGTTTAAATAAGAATATTTTAAAATCTGTTTACTGTAAAAGTTGCAGTATTTGCTATTTCATTTAACTTCGTTTAATTATAGTAGTTAATATTTTATATAAATACATTTTCAAAAAAATTGCAAAAAAATCATAATTTAAATACTTTTTAATAAAACGTTTAAGATCACCAACAAGATAACACTTTAGATTCGCGTGGTTTTAGCAATTTTGTGGACATTAAACTAAAAAATCTCATCTTATGGTTTAAAACAACTTTATCTTTTTTTTTACATTACAACTCAAAAACAAGCACCAAAATGTAAAAGGAAAAATTAAGACAGTAAAAATGTAACAAAAATGTAACATTAAATGTAACAAAAATGTAACACGAGTTGCAGTAAAAATGTAACATGAGAAAACTGCCGAATAATTTGTCAATAAAATGGGTGTGAGATATTGTTTAAAAATCAAATAAAAAAACATTACGAAAAATAAAGCAATATAGACTTTTCTATGTTAAAATTTTAACCTTTGCGTTTGCTATCAAAAGAAAGTTGAGTTAAAATCGTATGCTTGCATTTTTGGTATTAAAAGATTTTACTAATTGTAAGTTTTCGATAAATAATATATAAAATATTTATTTTAATAAGTTTTGTAACTTATTGATAAAATCATTGTAACAATAGAAAAAAATAAATTTAGTTAATTTAGTAAATATTAGTATGTAGTATATATTAGTGTCTATATATTAGTATAATTAAATTAGTCTATAAGTATATATATATATATATATATATATATATATATATATATATATATATATATATATATATATATATATATATATATATATATATATATATATATATATATATATATATATATATATATATATATATATATATATATATATATATATACAGTTGAGAAAATAGAATTTGCCTCACCATGTTCTAATCCGATATATAGTGAGTTAGCAAGTTTGTATATTAGTATATATATGTATATAAGGGGTGGGAATTTTTTTAACTTTTTTTAAAATCAATATGCCCTATTATTAACAGTGGAGAAAAATTATAAAAAGTATTTTAAAAATAATTTTAACCGCAGCAGATTAAAAAACTCTATGCGAAAACTCGTTTTTTTTTTAAATGATATAAGGTTTCAATTGTTTGAATTGCTTCAGATTGAAAAGAGTTGTTTTTGTTTGAATTGTTTCAGATTGAAAAGTTTTGTTTTTAAATGTGTAAACTTAATATTAGTTAAAAAAAAAAGTAACAAATTTAAATAAAGCTGAAAATACAAAACGAACAATGGTGTGGCTAGAAGGATAAAGCCACCCCTGTCAATAGGGCGTTAAAATCTTAAAAACCTTCCATTTCTAGGTGTATTGCTAAAAAAATTCCTATATTTAGAAAGGAACTCCTAAAGTTGAAAAAAGCCCCCAATATCGCTGGCACAGCAAATTGTCTTGCGTGGCTAGATTCCTAGTTTAAAAATTACGCATAAAATCTATGTAACTTGGGGTAATGATATTGTTTGTTGAGTTTTAAATTTTTAGTTATAAGTCTTTGAAAATTGCTTCCTGGAAGTAAATTTTGTTCAAACACTAAATTATTTTATTACAATAGCACACATAGACAGCTCAAAGTTTATTACAGTGTCTCAATAATTTGGCCTCTAAGTTGATGACGTTTCTTTGAAGAAATAGTTTAACTTTCACATGTGACCTTTCCCACACTTCATTTTTTTTTACTTATAATAAAAATATTCCAAGTGTTAAACGCTGCACACTATATATTAAAAAGAGTACAAAAATGTGAAACAAGTAAACACATAAAGCCAAAGAAACACGCCCGAACGTACGCACAAGAAAACGGTACCGAAGCCGATAAGTACTCGTTTAGATTTGTGTACTTAATGGTTAATATTGTGAGGCATTAAAAATAAATATAAGTGTAAAGTATATAAAAAAATCTTCAGATTAAAAAGCCATTAACTCTATTTTAAATATAAAAGTATTAGGTATAAACTCATGCAAAACAAAAACTACAATGCATCGTAATGTTATTGTTTTTAAATATAATAGAAAATCTTATATTTAACAAAAAAACACAAATACATTTATAATATATTTTTTATAATCATTTATAATAAACATTTATATTTGAATATAAATGTATAATATAAAGGTTTATAAAAAATATATATCATAAATGTATTTGTGTTTCTTTGTTAAATTTAAGATTTTCTATTATATTTAAAAATGATAAATTAAAAAAAGAAAAATGGGATATACAGATATAATTATATATATGATATAAATCTGTTTATACTGTAATTTAAAGTATTAAAACATTCATGTCATTCATGTATGAATCATATAATATATGAATCTTCATATTGTATTACAATGTAATATGATATAAAAATTAATGTATGCTTGTTTTTTAGCTGTGGCAAGTTCAGTAAATGATTGACACAGTTCCAGGTTTGACTTGAGCAAATTAACATATTTTTAATTATTTCCTTTAATAATTTATACATGTATATATATATATATATATATATATATATATATATATATATATATATATATATATATATGTATATATATATATATATATATATATACGCAAATTATTTAGTTTAATATATTATTTAATTTATATTTAATAGATGACACTTAAGAATTAAGCTCAGTGTGAAGTATCACTAAAGGTTAAAGTACAGAATATAAGAATCACGAACGTTTGAAATATTTTGTTTAGGAACATTAATATGACATCATTGTTTAATCAATCTTTAGAGGTTGGTAAATTTTAGTTTTAATAATGTAAAAATGTTTTGTTTTTTTTGTGTCATATTTTTGTGTCTTATTTTTTGTCACACAAAAAATAAGGCACAAAGTTTATTTAAATTTTCAATTTCATTTAGAAAAAAAAAACTTCATTTTTACTCATATTTTTATAATCTTATGAGAAACCCTTTCGAATAAAGAAACAAATTAATTCTAAGGATTGTTTAATAAATGTGACATTTGATTTTAAAATGTAGTGCTTTTTTTCATAATTAAAAAATAGTAAGTTTTCATTATCAACACATTATTGCAAATGATAATGCAAAATCAAACAAATAAAAGATATTGGATTTTTTTTTGAAACCATATTAAATTTTGTTTAAACATTTTTTTTAAATATGAAGCTTTTGAAAAAAATAAAATAGCATTTGAAAATTTCATTCTTTAACTTAAATGCTTTCCATTTATATTAGATCATCACAATAAAACTAAAATGTGTTATATATGGATAATATTGGTGCATATTTAAATTTTTAGACTAATTGTATATATCTTCAAGTAAAGTAAGGTTATTTCTGTAATTTGCTATTTTTGGTTATAAACATTTTACTTTAATTTTCTCTATTAATAAAATAAAAGATAACATTTAAAAAATACTTCAAGTTGAAAACTCATTTATGTAGATTTTTTTTTGCACATATAAGTTTTATAGATGCATTATTTCTGATGCTCTAAACCAGGGATGGCCAAAACGTGGCTCGCAAGCCGCATGCAGCTCTTGGAATGTCAATGCAGCTCGCGAGCCGCATACAGCTTATGGAATTTCATTAGGGCTCTTTTTGTATTCACTTTATTTAATCGCAAAACTTAATTTTTCGAAACGGATAAAGTAAATAATAACAATAATTCACTTCCTAACAGCAGTAAGAAAAGAAAAATTGATGACAAGAAAAGAATATTTAATGAAGATGGAACAGAAAAATTTGCATTTATTGAAAAAGAAAATAAACCAATATGTTTAATCTGTAATAAAGAACTTGCTCATAACAAGTCAGGGAACGTAAATTAAATTCAGATTACAGGAAAAATAAAATTGAGTTGCTCAAAACGATAATTAACAATTAAATAAATGTTTCATCTTTCAGTAAAGAATCAATTATAGTGTTGCTACAAATGGCGCACCAGCAATGGTTGGCAAACATATTGGACATATTGGTTTACTAAAAAGTGATCCTAGGTATCCAGAGTCGATTCCAGTTCATTGTTTGATTCATCGAGAACATTTAGTGGCAAAACATTTTAATTTTTCAATCGTTCTAAAATTAGTGTCAGAAATTGTAAATTATATTCGATCAAATGCTAAAAATCACAGACAGTTTAAAAACTTTATTAATGAATTAGATCTTGCTGACAAACCAAATGACTTATCATTTTACAGTGCTGTATAGTGACTTTCAAGTAGTGATGCTTTATATAAGTTCGTAGAATTATTAGAAACAATTAAATCTTTTTTGATTAAAAAAAAAATACTTTTGAAATTCTTGATGATATGAATTTTTTGCAAGACCTTTTTTTTTGACTGATATAATGCAACATTTAAAGTCTGAATTTGTCTCTTCAGGGAAAAGAAAAAATTATATCTGATCTTGCTCAGACTATTTTTAGTTTTCAAAAAAAAATTATCCTTTTTCACAAAGATCTTACTTTAAAAACCTTTAACCATTTTCCTCAAATGAAAAAGATGATTATTTCCAATCCTTTATTTCAGTATTATGATCATAAGGTTGAATCATACAGGGAAAAATTACAGAATTTACTAGAATACTTTCGAAATATGTTTATAGATTTGCATGCACTTAAATTATCTTAAGGATTTATATTAAATCCTTTTTTAATTGATATTATTTGTGATTATTGTCTAATTCTATCAAACATGGTTAAAGAAGTATCTCAATTTGAAACAGAACTATTAGATCTCCAAGAAGATCAAAATCTTCTGATGCTGCATAAAACACTAACTTTATTTGAATTTTTGAAGATAGTGCCTGAGGTTAAGTATCCCTTACTTAAAAAATTGGTATAAAATTTATTTTAATTTTAGGTTCTTTTAGGTGAATCTTTATTTTCCACTATGAAATTTGTCAAATCAAAGTATCGTGCAAATCTCACCACTGAGCATTTGTCAGAGTTACTTAGAACAGTGACTACAAGCTTGAAGCCAGATTTTAGGAGTCTTACCATTAAAGTTCAGAATCTTAGTGCCTGATTGGAAAATTTATGACTGTTTGTAATTTTGTTACTTTTTTAAAAGCTTATGATGTGAATATACTTCTTTTAACAATTCTGTAACTGGTTTTCTAGTGTGAGTAAAAGGGAATCTAATTTTTATCTAACTTGATTAAAATGAATTTTTCAAAACACTCAAGATAATTTGAAATTTTAAACAAGCTTACATTTAAAGTAAAGCTTTACATTTAAAGTAAAGTTTTTTTAAAATTTAGACAAAAAAGTAGTAAACATAAAATTTGTACACAAAATGTTTTTTAGAAAAAGTTCTTCAGAAAAAATTATTTCTTTTCATAAAAATTTAATTTTCAACTTCATGAAGTATTTTAAAACACTTATTATTTATCTAAATTTTTTGCAAAATCTTTAAAAAAAGAATGCATAATAATTTTCTCAACGAAATTTTTAATGCGTCTCTTTGGCTCACGTAAGTATTGAATGTGGCTCTCGTCCTAAAAAGTCTGGCCAGCGCTGCTCTAAACTCAGAGAGTCATAGTAGTTTTAAAATTTACTACTTCAGTAAGTTTCATTTTG
This sequence comes from Hydra vulgaris, assembly GCF_038396675.1. Lineage (NCBI taxonomy): Eukaryota > Metazoa > Cnidaria > Hydrozoa > Anthoathecata > Hydridae > Hydra > Hydra vulgaris. Next base: position 5,537,331 of record NC_088920.1, read on the forward strand.
TTCTTTGATAGCATTTATTGTTCATAAAATTGGTAAATATTGTTATTATTTTTCTTTTCATTTTTTTAAAACAAGTATTTTTTTCAGTAATTAGTAGGATGTTGAGAAATAAGTAAACCAAACAACGTAAAAAAAGAAAATTTGATTCTTACTTTTATACTTTCTCTACACAATTTTACATAAAATAACATATTATCATAATTATATTAATATATTAGATGTAAGGTTTTTTTTTAAAAATCAGAAGTTTATTATAAAAAAAAATAGATGTTTAAGTAAATAATAAAAAAGTTATAATTCAATAGTGCCAAATCTAACAGATGCTTTTTTTTCACCAATTATTTACTCAATATTTTTTTTTTGGTAACTTTTTAAACTTTAAAATAATTAAAGTTGCTTTTTAAAATTGCTAGTAACATTTTCAATGGGGAAATTATTTTTGACAAACAATCTCTTCACACTTATGTCTTTTTTAGGAACTATTAAGTATGTATTTTAATAATCCATAGGTGTTAACATTAAAAAAAATTTTATATCACATTTTTTACAAAGTTTTTGTGGAAAGCACCATATGGATTTATTCGTTTTCTTTCTTCTTTTTTTATTTTAATTTTTTGAATAACATTTATCAAGAAAAAACAAAAACCTAATTATGTTTAAATAAAAGAAAGCTATGCATATTATTTTTAAATACTTTATATAAAAAATCATTAGCAGTGATTTTAAGCATTTCAATAATAAATAGTCTTTCGTGAAGTTCCAAGTTATTTAATTAAAACAAATTTCAAAATCATTTGTCTTTTTTGATTATTATACAAATTTATTAAAGATACTATTCCAATCTAAAACAGTCGTCATTTATTAAATTAATTGCTTTTAAAAAAAAAATATATATATATATATACATATTTATTATAAAAAATGCATACTTATATAAAATAGTAATAGAAGTTAAAACTAGATGCATTAACAGCCAGTGAGGTAAAAACTCACTCTGACAGCTTTTGATAGTTATAACAATTTAATCCTAGAAATTTAAACAAAAATAGTTTTCACATTAATTTTTTATGCTAAATATACATCTAATTTGTTTTTGAAGTTGTTTAGGTTTGTTGAATCGATGATTTTTAATGGCATGGCATTCCATAAATTTGCTGTTCTGTTTATAAGGAATTTGTTTTTGGTATAAACTTGGTTTTTTCTCTACTGTATATGTGACCTCTTCGTGATTTTGAGAAAGTTTATTTGTTTGAAAATTCTACCTTTTCAATCTCATTAAAAATTTTAAATACTTGAATAAGATCTCTTCTTTGTCTTCTTTCTGACAACGTTGTTAAGTTTAGTGTCTGTTAATGGTATTGGTACTGCAGACTTTGGTACTACCATCCTTATTATTCTGTGCTGTACTTTTTTTTAATATTTTAATTTTACCTTTGTAGTTTGGTGACCAAACTGGTGCTGTAAATTCAATCAAAGGTCTTACCAAAGTTGTTTAAAATTGCTTAACAAGATGCTGATCTAAATGGACAAAGGTGTTTTTTATCATTCCCATTATTTCAATTGCTTTTGATGAACATGTTACCATAAGTTTCTTACATTTCAGTGGTGTATCACAATTTACTCCAAGATCATGTTCATTTGTTGAATTGTTGATTTTTGATCCATTATATGTAATTGAATTTTATGTTGTTCTTATTGTAATTTTTATTTTATGTTGTTTTTATTCTTCTGTATTATCTAAGCCTCTTTGAGTTAATTTAGTGTCCTCAATTGATTTTTTTTCTGATAAGGTATTGATGTCATCTGCATATATTTTTACAGCCTAAAATTTTTCCTTTCATTCCATTTGTGTTCAACTTTAACATAGGTGACTTTTTATCAAATGCTTTTGCAAAATCTAGTATATTAACCTCTACATGGTATATTTTTTGAAAAGTTATGTGTGATAAAGTCAAGAGTTTCTAAAATATTTGTGGTACATGATTTTTGTTTCACAAAACCATATTGGCATTTTATGATCAGAGTACAGTTGTCAAAATGTTTTGCATTTCGTTTCTTATAACTCCTTCCAATATTTTGCATGTTCTTCACATTTTTGACACAAGTCTGTAGTTCGATGCATTTAACTTACATCTTTTTTTGAAAATTTGTGTCAGAGGTTAGGCCAGGAAGGTGTCTGATTTCATGTCATAATATGACCACACAAATACAATTTGATTTAACTTTATTTGACCACGGCTGTTAATATGTTTTGAAAATTTGTATACATTTTAAAAATACGCTAAAAAAATTATTTTAACTTAGCTAAAAGAAACTTAAAAAAAAACTTATCGTTAAAGAAGCAAATAAATCTTCATAAAAAAAATAACGAAAGACAAAATAAAAATAACTTGATTAAAACTAAAATAACAAAAATAAAACTTAACTAAAATAAATTATAAACTATGATGATAAGATTATCTAAATTGCGTTTATAATAAATAACTTTAAATCGTTTATCTTTACTAATGTTTTAATAATATAATATTACGCAGAACGTTTTTTAAATAAAGTAACAACTTAAAACTGACGACTGTTTAATGTAGGTGCACATTTAAAAAAAATTCTTAACAATACTTAGCACAAAAGCAAAAGTAATTAATTTGTTTATTTAAAAAATTGATATAATTTTTTTTTTTTAATTTAAAAACATAATAAAAAATACTTATATAATTATAAAAAATATATATTATTCCCTTATGTTTTTATAAAAAATCATTACTAGTGATTTCTTACTTTATATAAATGCGTTTCTATAATATAAAAACTTAAGTAAAGATCAAAGTTATTTAATTCAAACAGTTTTCAAATAAGTTTGTCTTTTTTTTTCTTTTTCTCAACAAAAACTTTAATGATTCTTATATAAAGTCTATTGAAGGAACCTTCGCTGTTTAAAGTTGCCGCTTATAAAATTTTATTTATTTTAATTTTAACTTTGAAATTTGAAATTGCACGCCTTCCTGGCCATTCCTGATGTCAAATTCGCTGCATGCCAGTGTGAAGGCAGGTTACTTGTGTTGTGAGATGATTTGTAAATTAACGTAAGCAACAATGCTATTGATTTTAAACATTGCTTTAATAAAATAATAAAAATTTAATAAAAATAGTCTGCACCACATGCTTTGTATGTATTTAGTGTTTCAAGAGGAGTCAGAATATCTATGTAATAAATAAAATTGTCATGTAAATAGTGTATGAGTGACTTATTAGTTTATCTGCTATTACTGACATTGTGTTGCTTTTGTTTGGTGCTGTGAAAATGGTTGTTTAGAATATCTGCTGTCTTATTTTGGTTATTTGTTACTGTACCATTAGAGTTCAAAATAGCTTTTATTGATTGCTTTGTATTCCTTTGACTGTTCATATATTTATAGAGAAGTTTTGGATTTGATTTTGATTTATTATCAGGGTTTTTTCATACTCTTTCTGGCTAATCTGGGTTCTTTTAATACTAATTTTGTTATTGTTTTGTATGCATTGACCTTTTCTGCATCTTTCCAATTTGTTGCGAAATTTTCTTTGATCTTTTTTCCTCCTTACTAATGCTCTATGGTTATCACTAAACCATGGATTTTTCTTGTGTTCGTGTTTTGCATTAACATCAATTTATTATTAATCAATTTATATATAAATTACTCAATTAGCTTATGTTTAATATAAAAGCATCATACATTTGTTGTGTTGTTGATTTATGAAAAAAATAGTTCAAGTTAATTGAGTTTTTCATTTATTTTTGTGTAGTTTCTTCTGGTGTAGTCAAATTTGTATTTTGGTGTTCTGCTACTCTGTTTAGCGCTTAGTTCAAGTTTAAATGTCAATATTAAGTGCCTCTTGTTTGTATAACCTAGGACTTCATGTAATTGTAGCTCATATATTTTGTTACTATAAAGAACATAATATATGAGCTACAATGACATGAAATCCTGGGGACAGACACCCTGATGGTTCTTCCCCTCACTATGAATATGCCTTTGTATTAGCCTTCTATCAATGAGAAGAAATGATAAGGCTGTGATAAGCCCTTTCTTTATTTTTCCCTTACAATCAAGTTTACATTAAATAATAAATGTAAAATTTAAATTTTATAAATAATAAATTCTTTAAAATTTTATTTTTTTATTATTTTAGTTTAGTTTAATTTTTATTATTATTTTTTTTCTTTTTTATGTTTATGGATTATTTATTTTGATTTAAGTTTGCTTTGTTTTTTTAGCATCTTTTTTAAAAGTGCTAATTATTAAAACTTGCAAAAAGGCACAGCCAAGAAAATTTTATATGTGTGGTCATATAACGCCTCCTACGCAAAGGCTTGCATATTGAAAGAGATTGTCTGGTTTTCTTGCTGCAATTCTTGTATCTCTTAATTTTCCAAGATCCACTTTAATAATGAGTTTCTCTCTGATTCATCTCTTAGTTATAATTAACACTTTTTTCCTGTTGTTTTGGTGGTACGATCTGAAGGCCTGCTGTGGCACCTCTTTGAAATTGTTTTAATCTTTTGACAAACACTGGGTTGGTGGCTGCTCCTATGTGGTTAAATATTTGACTAAATTGTTTCTCAGTTTCTGCTTGAAATGATTATAATTATGTATATTATTATTCTCGTTCTTTACCATTGATGACCATGTAACTGGTCCTCTAGTAGCTGCTTCAATTTGTGCATTGTTTAGTTTCATTTTGTCATTAGAGAGTGTGCGTTTTTATTTTTCAATTGACGTATTTTTTTTTCATTTCTGATTTATACAAATTCAGAATACTTTTATTTGAACTTTTCATAGTCTTTAATTCTAATGCATGTTCATTTTTTAAATTGGCTAATGCTTTTTTAACGTCCCTTTCAAAAATTTCAGTATCTGATTCAAAAATTCAATATCCAAATATTTAAGCTATTTAACTTTTGTTTCTTATTTTTGTTAATGTAATGAAAGTTTTTATTTTATTATTGTTTTTTATCTCCATAAAAATGCATCTGCCATCTTTTTTTTAAATTTATTTAATATAAATAAAACAAAAAATTATATGTAACTTATATATGCTTAAATTATATGCAACTTTCATTTTTTCTACTTTAAACAAAAATTATTATCAGTAATTAGTTATTTAATTTGAAAGCATTTTCCTTATATAAAAACATTTGTAAAAAAAAAAGTTTTAATGCTATTTATGACTTTCTAACATATATTTCTGATAAATAAATATTTAAAATAAATTTTATTCAGTTTTTAAAATGTTCATAGTCATTATCAAATTGTTAAATAAAATCTATAATTGTCAAATACATCATATAATAGTCATGTCTGTCTAACCGCGCTTTTCTAACCAGTTAAACCATTTTGACCATTTTAAGGGGTAAACAGATTCTATCTGTTGACCAGCTTCACACCCCTTCTTCATCTATTAGGCTGATGCAGATGTATTTTTAATACATTGTTTCCAGTTTAGGATGTTGAATGCTGGATCTTCTTGACTCAATGCATGTGTTTTGCTTGTGTCTCTGTTTTATATGACTAGGCAACTTATTCTATTATCTCCTAATGAGGATACAGCTCGAAAACTCAGTTTTGTGGTTCTGAGGCCAGCTGATGTTCAGGTTTTCCGAACTCTATGGTAGCTCTCAGAGTGACTGATTCCATCAACAGCTGAAAAATATCAAAGTACTAACAGTGCCATGTTGCGCATGGATGGTGTCCCTGTTCTTACTTTTGATGTGCATTGCGGAGGCCACATTTGGAGCCCTTTGTTACGGCTTAGGTTTTATTAGTAGTAATGAGGCAATTGCTTGGGGTATTAAACAGTGTACTGAGTATAATCTATGCTTTGAGTCAAGTACTTTAACAAATTTAAAAATGAATAAAGTACCAAAAACTACAAAACATAAAAAACCATTGTCATCACCAAGTTCCCTAAACCTATGATTCACTAATATTCATGGTCTTTAAAGTAACTTTTCTTCTGTTGAGTCTTATCTCTTGCAAAGTTCACCAGACCTACTTGCTCTTGTGAGACTAATTTGAGTTCAGCTGTCTCATCTTGTTATCTTAGTGTTGATGGTTATCTTCCTTTAATTCATTAAGACTCCAATAGTCACATGCTTGGCCTGGGCATTTACATTCGTAAAAATTCACCCATTTGTCGGGAAACTAGGTTTGAATCCACACACTATTCTTTTATGTGCTTTTGTTTAGCACCACTTCACTCTATTGCCTTTCTCTTTGTTCTATATTGCTCTCTTTCATCTCAAGACTGTGCTCTTTTTGATGTTATTTCTGATTATATTGACCAAGCCCTCTCTCTTTATCCATCAGCCAATATTGTTGTTGTCGGTGACTTAAATGCTCATCACACTGAATGGTTTGGCTCTAGTGTCAGTGACTCTGCAGGCATTAAAGCCCACAACTTTTGTTTCTCTCAATCTCTCACTGAAATTGTAAACTTTCCAACTCACTTTCCAGACAACCCAAATCACTTACCTTCTCTACTCGACTTATGTCTTGTATCTGATCCTAGTCAGTGCTCAGTCTCTCCACATTCACTCTTAGGTGCTTCAGACCACAGTTTGATCTCTCTAAAACTATTATCTCATTCTTCTTCATCATCTGAACCCCCTATTATCGTACCTCTTACAACTACCTTAAAGCTGACTGGGATTCTTTCCGTGATTTTCTTCGTGATGGCCCTTGGGTAGAAATCTTTCGTCTTCCTGTTGACAAATGTGCTTCTTACATAACTTCGTGAATTCAAGCTGGCATGGAATCCTTTATTCTCAATCGACGACTCCAGATCAACTCTCACTCTTCTCCATGGTTTTCTTCATATTGTGCTGCTGCAATTGCCAATCGAAACGGTTATTTCCATTTCTATCAGCAAAATAATTCTCCTAACAGAAGTCTGTTTATTACTGCTAGAAACCATTGTAAAAAAGTTTTGTCTAACGTCAAAGCCTGATATTCTCAGGTCATGAAATCTTGTATTTCATTACAAAAATTAGGCTCTCGTGACTTCTGGAGAATCTTTAATAGTATCAATAATAAGGGCAAATCTGTAATTCCATCTCTCTTGTATGGTTCAGATTTTGTCACCACTCCTGAAGACAAAGCTGAATTGTTTGCAAAGAACTTTTCATCAATATCATCTCTTGATTCCACTAGTTGTGTTCTACCTGATATAGCTGTCAAACAGGTCGATCGATTGCTTGGCATTCGTACCACTCCAGCTTCTGCATCTAAAGTGATTTCCTGCTTAGACACTTCTACAGCTTGTGGTCCTGACAACATACCTGTTATAGTCTTGCAGATGTGTTCTCCGGAGCTGTTGTCTATACTTTCAAAACTATTCAACAAGAGCTTATCAGAGTCTTGTTTTCCAGCCTGCTTGAAAGCGGCATCTGTTATCCCTATCTTCAAAAAATCTGGAGAGTGATCTGATTCGTCTAACTACCGTCCCATAAGTCTTCTTCCTATCATAAGCAAGGTTTTTGAATCTTTAATTAACAAACACTTAAGTTCTCATCTTGAATCTAATAACTTACTTTCTGACCATCAATATTGATTTCGATCTTCTCGTTCTACAGCTGATTTGCTAAAAGTAATAACGGATAGGTTTTATCATGCATTAGATAAAGGTGGAGAGGTTAAGGCCATTGCTCTTGATATTTCTAAAGCATTTGATAAAGTTTGGCATGCTGGTCTTCTCCATAAGCTTTCTTTTTTCAATGTATCTGGGAACATCTTTAAGATTATTGAGTCCATCCTTTCCAATTGTAGTATAAAAGTTGTCCTAGATGGACAGCACTCTTCTTATTCTGTAACCTCAGGGGTTCCTCAAGGTTCAATACTTGGCCCTATTTTCTTTTTAATTTACATTAACGATCTTCCAGATATTCTCTTATCTAAGGTGGTCATGATAAGAAGCCAACACTCTCTAATTGCTTGAAGGGGGCATTTAAGCTTGAAAAGGATCTCACTTCTGCTACAGTATGGGGCTCGCAGTGGCTGGTGAACTTTAATTTAGCCAATCTTTATCGCAATAATTTAGATCTTCCTATATTTATGAACGGTAATGTACTAGATGAGTCATCTACCCTTAATCTTCTAGGATTAACTCTTACTTCTGATCTTTCTTGGAAACCATATATCAAATCTGTTGCAAAATTAGCATCAGCTAAGGTTGCATCTCTTTATCAAGCTTGATACTTTCTTACTTCGGATTCCATTCTCTATCTCTATAAATCTCAAATCTGTCCTTGTATAGAATACTGTTGCCATATCTGGCTCAGAACTTCTAATGATGCCCTTTCTCTTCTAGACAAGGTGCAAAAACGCATTGTAAACATAGTTGGACCTGCTCTTGCAGCCAAGCTCCAACCATTATCACATCGTCGTAATGTTGCTTCTATTTTTCTTTTCTACAAATACTATAATGGGCACTACTCTAAAGGGCTAGCGTCTCTTGTGCCATCTACTAAAATTTTTTTTTTTTTTATTTTATTTTTTTTATTATTATTTAGGTGCCCCAAGAAGTCCTAGCGGTCTTGTCACAGAGCACCGCGGAAGTGCATTTAACCAGGAAGTTCACTCCTCCTTCCTTCCCGTTACGCAAAAATATGTCCAAAGCTCGTTTCGAACCTGGATTTCCTGCTTATAAAGCAAGCGCTCTAACCACTGCGCCACGGCCGCACAAATTCATTCTCGTGTTACTCGTCATTCAATTAAGTCTCGTCCTTTTTCTGTGACTGTTCCTAAGTGCTCCAAAAACTCTTATTCGTCTAATTTTTTTCCTCGAACATCAGCTCTTTGGAATTGGCTTCCTTCATCTTGCTTTCCTGATTCATATAATTTACAATCCTTCAAGTCATCTGTAAATCATTATCATGCTCTATAATCTTTATCTTTTCTCTTCCAGTAACTTCCAACTCTAATTCGTGGTTGCCTGCAGCCTTGTTGGAAGCAAAGATGTTTTAAAAAGTATTATATATATATATATATATATATATATATATATATATATATATATATATATATATATATATATATATATATACGTATATGTATATATCAGGGATGCGGAGTCCCAAAAAGACTCCAGCTTTACATCTCTATTTTTTTCTGGAGTGTCTAGAAGCTCTAAACATGTTTGTTGACTTTAAATCTGCCATAAGAAAAAATTCATAAGATTTAATGACTTAGAACTTATTGTTTTTAAGCCTGGAGTCCTGGAGTCTTGAAGTCCTTATCTCCATTATACCTTAGGATTCCGGGTTCAAAAAATGATTGTTCCTCCTACCTAAAAGTATTACTTTTTTTTCTACTATAAGTCAATCAACTTATTTATATTTTAAGAGCTTCTGGGTACCAAAAACTAGAAAGAAGTAATCTTTTTATGCCTTTTAAATTCATATACATACATATATATATATATATATATATATATATATATATATATATATATATATATATATATATATATATATATATATATATATTGTTTGTATATATATATTGTATATATATATATATATATATATATATATATATATATATATATATATATATATATATATATTGTTTGTATATATATATTGTATATATATATATATATATATATATATATATATATATATATATATATATATATATATATATATATATATATATATGTATGTATGTATATATATATTGTGTATATATAAATATATATTGTATGTATATATATATATATATATATATATATATATATATATATATATATATATATATGTATAATTTTATTATTTTAATAATAAATTTGATAAGTTGTATATTTACATTAAAATAATTGTTTATTTTAGCATTATTATACATTGCCAAAGTGTTTAAATATATAAAATTCCCTGAAATGTATTGAAGTCATGGATGACAAAAAATACAAAGATATCTTGCTGAAAATTGCAGTTAATTTGTTGGATAAAGATGTTGAAGCACTTAAATTTTATTATTCAAAACAGATTGGTGATGCTGAACTTGAGAGGATTACAACTCCTATTAAATTAATTCAAACTTTAGAACAACGTATGCTTTTAGGGATCAATGATTACAGTTCTTTTGTAGAGGTACTTACGAAAATTGGAAGGAATGACTTAGCTATTTGTTTCTTTGGTAAGTATAACAGTAGTATTATATTTATGAATTGCATGCTTTTATATACTATTAAAATATATCCTTTACTTATTTATTTATTTATATGCATATACATATAAATTTATATATCTTCACTCGAAATTAGGAACAATGAGGTCGGCAAATTTTTGCCGACCTTAATCTTATAGAGGTTGGCAAAAATTATTTGATACAACATACATAATTATTTGATATAACATACATGTTTTATGGTCTGACCATAAAACATAGAAACAAGTTCTGCAATTTTTTGCCGACCTTAAACACTTACAGGTCGGTAGTAAGGTTGGCATTGCTGAATGCCAACGCTAATTCTGAGGGTTTATATATATATATGTTTATATATATATATATATATATATATATATATATATGAAGAGTGTATTTTCAAAATGCAGTATATCCATTTTTGTTTTATTGAGATAATAGACTTTTTTCGCCACGCCATCATGTCTCGTATATTTGGAAAAATTATTGTTGCTTAATGTATATATACATAAAGTATATTAGATAATGTTAATAATTGTAATATTGGTAAATAAAAAAAAAAATATTTTTTGTCTATAAATTTGCATTTACTTTCAAAATACTGTATATCCAATTACAGCTTATTCGCAAAATGCGGTATATCCATTTTATAAAAATATTTGGAAAGTTTATAAATTTAAAGGACTTAAATAATTTTTAATGATTAATTTCATTTAACATATTGTATAACTCTGTGTATTTAATGTTTGGTAATTATAATTTAATGATAATGTGAATGTTAACAATGTACTGTTAAAGTAATGTAAACTTTTATGTTTCAGAATTCGCGATTGTGAATTTAAATTTTTTTTCGGAGAGTTGAATACGAGACAATTAACCATAATATTTTTTTAGTGCAGTGTAGTTGTAACAATGGTGATCAGATTTTTAAATTATTGCTTTTTCAAAGAAAGAAGCATCAACACTATGCTTATCTCTTGCTTTGTCCATAGCAGGCATATCAAAGTAGACAAAGAATTGATGCATTGGAAAATGCATCGAATTTTTTAAAACATCTCCCTTATCTTCATTAGCCATTAATTTTTTATTTCCGCCTCTATTTTTAAGTCTGTTTAGAATTAATGGACCATTAATAGAACATAAAAATCATCGTTATATTTTATAGTGAAATAAAATTTTAAAAATAAAACACTGCATTAGCCTCATTTTCTTTGCAACAAAGCAATTGTTGGTTTAACAAAAATAAAATACTTTTTTTTTTTTGTTTAGCAAAAATAAAATATATATTATTGAATGCTTTGTCTTTTTAATATATTTTCCATTATTATTCCGTAATCAGTTCAGTTAAACAAAGTATGAAAGTATTAACAAACACCAGAATAAAGAAATGCTTTTCCTTTTTCTTGTTTCAAGCATTTTATCTTTTTTCTATGTGAAATAGGAGGTTAGATAACACATTAATCTTGTCCATCGCAATCCGCCATTTCATAAACGCAACTTTACAAGGTTTGCGCAGAAGTAATATACATTTGCCACGGATTGGTCACAATTAAATACTGTACTTTGAAAATAAATTAAAAACTCCATACAGTGTTTTGAAAATAAATGTTTTTTAGAAGTAGAAAAATACAGGGTTATACTTCACTTAGCATATATTCGGACACAATGTCTGTTAGGTCCTTATAAACTAAAAATAAACCACACAGTTTCTACATTTTTTTGAAAATGGCGCTTACTGTGTTTTGAAAATAAATTCTTCATATATATATATATATATATATATATATATATATATATATATATATATATATATATATATATATATATATATATATATATATATATATATATATATATATATACTGGATACCAGATTTTGATAATTTAGTTCATTTTTAATTGATTTGTAAAAGAGTTTATTTTTAAGCAATTTTTTTCTAACGATGTTTATGTAGTTAGTAGCTGATGATTGCTACGATGTATGGCACGAAACTTTAAGTACCATTAATAATTTACTACCACGTACTTTAAGTACCATTAATAATTTACTACCATGTACAATAATACTACCAGGTCCCTGGTTGTACCACGCTCAACTTGTTTCTCCACGCAGCAGCCTTGTTTGTCAAGGTTCGTGTTTCAGAGTTAGAGAGTTAAGAGAGGGTTATAACCACTAATAAGTAACCTCCTCATCTGTAGTGGCCTTCTCGGCCTTGAGGAGGTAAATAAATTAAAAAAAAAAAAAAAAAAAATTTCGTTTTTATATGATAAAAATATATATAAATATATTTATTTATTTATATATAAATTAATATATATATATTTATATATGAACCTTTGGAAAATAAAGTCAGCAATTGTTTGCCAACTTCAAACACTATTAGGTTGGCATTGTCAAATGCCGACCTTCATTCGGTGGGCTGAAATTTATTTATATGTTCATATACATATACAGTAAAAATAAAAATAAAATCTTTGGTAGATTAGTAAAAATAAAAATAAAATTTTTGGTAACTTTTTGGTAGATTTTTTATTAAAATCTTTATAAAACTATGTTTTATAAAGATTTTAATAAAAAATGTTTATAAAACTATGTTTCAAAAAAGACAACAAAACTCAATAAAAAATTAGAGCAAAATTATATAGAAAACATGTTCTATATAGATGTTTTTATTTACTTTAATTAAACATCCAAATTCATGTGTCTAATGCTGGACAAAAATAATTTGCAATGGCTCTTGAAAAAATCCTAACTTGGGAACAAATCTTTGTAGCACCTCTTTGAAGAACACACACAGTTTATTTGAAAAAAGAGAAAATATTAAATGCAAAAGTTCAATTTTTCAAATGTAAAATTGATGGAATAGGTTCTATATCTTCCTGAAGTTGTGGAATAACATAGACAACAGGAGAGTACTTTGAATGACAAATCTCACCAGCCCAACGCAAGTGAATAATAACTGCACCGGGATAAAGTTATTTAATTGATTGTCAACACCAGCCACAATCAAACAGAAAAATCTTTAGAGATTTAAGGTTTTGCAAAACTAAGCAAGAATATGTAATAAAAATCAGGCCAAGAACATATTCATTGTAGTTTCAAATGGATCTCATTTTAAACAAATCGAATCAATGAATGACTGTTGTACAACATATTGTTTATTTATTTACATTTACATATTTTAATTATTTTTTACATATTTTATTTTACGTATTTTATTATTTACATATTTTATATATATATATATATATATTTATATATATATATATATATATATATATATATATATATATATATATATATTTATATATATATATATATATTTTTTTTTTATTTATTATGTTTATTTACATTTACCTATTAGAAATCTTTTAATATTGTTTTCTTGAAACTTCTATAATGATTCTGAATAAGTTGATGTCAAAACTTACTGAAAAATTTAATATAAATCAAATACTTGCAATATTAAGAACTGAAATAAGAATTAAAATTATTGAAATCATAAAAACTGAACTGAAGTTTTAAGAGCACTGATTGAAGATTCAAGACCTGAATAAAAATGAAAATAGAATTATATTTAATATCACTGATAAACATTTACTTTTATCAAATAACTTTAGCATTCCATGTGAAAACATCCAATTATTTTATTAAATGCAACCCTAGTTCTCAGGTTTTGCTGATTTTTACACCACCTAAAGATTTTAATAAGTTATGAACATTCCCAAAATTTTATCATCTAATTCCAAACAGTTTCAAAGATATGACTATTCAAAATTTACCTTAAACCAACAAAAATCTGCCATTTTGAAAAATCATTTTGGTCTTTGTTACTGTTCTGTGTGCAATCGAAAGCTGAAAATATGTACACTTACATATTTTGAGGCAAGGAATCCAATAAATCAACTAAATATTTAAAAAATAAACATAAGACCTGTAAATTTGACGATTATCGCAATTTTACTGGGGCGTGTCAATAGTTTAGTTAGAGTTGTTACGAAGTATTAGGGAGTGTTCTTTTCTTAAACAAATAAAAAATGGTTAAAAATACCTAATTTTGTTACTTATAAAACAGGAATTATGAAAAATGAAAGAAAAAAAAAGGTGATACTCCTAAGAAGTTGTAAATAAAGGAAGTGAAATTACTATAAAATGATCGCTTGCAGTAACTTTGAGACCTAAACCGGTCTCAAAAGTTATAAAATATTAACTGAAAAAAAATTTTTTTAGTTTTAAGATTCTTTTTTCATAAAAAGTAAAATCAGGGATGCAGAGTTCCAAATGGGCTCCCGCTTTATATCTCTATTTTTTCCTGGTCTCTGGTGTCCAGAAACTCTAAACAAGTTTGTTGACCTAAGATCTGCAAAAAAAATAAAAATTATTAGATATAATGACTTAGAACTTATTGTTTTTAAGCCTGTAGTCCCAGAGTTATTGCCGCCATTTTACCTAAAGACTCTGGATTCAAAAACTAAAAAATTTGTTTTTTTTCTTATTAGTAGTCCATAAGCTTTTTTATATTTTAGAGATCCTGGACACTAAAAAGCTAGGAAGAAGTAATTTTTTGTGACTTCAAAACCAGAGTTTTTTTGTCAATAGTGTCAATAATGAGTCAATAATGTAGTTTCTGCTATTTTACAGCTTATAACCAATAGTTCAATAGGTTAATTGATGTCTTAACACCATAAAATTAAATATTGAAGAGCATTATATGGAACTAAGAAATACTGATTTTAAAAATAAGCCTTTCTTTACTGATATGTGTGTATTTTTTTTAAAATAATGAATACTTGATTGACTGCCATAGAGGTTTGGGGAAATGAATATAATTAGAAAGAAAAAGAAAATCTCATATTTAAAAGTGAGACTAGCACTGCTGTTACTTCTCAAAAGGGTTTTCTATTCAAACTAGTTATAAGTATATTTAATCAATTTATATTTTGAATGAATGATTCATAAATATACAAAATTCTTAAAAAGTTAAATAGGACTTGTCTTCATTCTTCTATTAATTATACCAATCTTCATTCTTCTATTTAATATACCAATCATAGTTCTTTAATAGCGTATTATTTTAAAGACATTAAATTGTTTTTTTGTCCAAATATCTAAAAGGTAAACAGATTCTATCTGTTGACACCACTTTCTTATTGATTAGGCTGTCACATATGTATTTATATACATTGTTTCCAGGTTAGGATATCAAATGCTAAATCTTTTTAACTCACTGCGTTGGTTTTGCTTATGTCTCTGTTTTTATGACTAAGCAACTTATTCTATTATCTTCAACCCCACCAACCGAAACGCAATTCTGCTTGACACCTTATTAATCAAGATGGCATTCTTATACTTTATCTGTCCTTTCATGCTATAAAAACTTTTATCTAACTTTTTCTCCCTCTTTAATGTTAAAATGGAAAAAATTTCAAATGTGAAAATGGAAAAAGATGCATTTCAATCTCAAATCTGTCCTTGTACGGAATACTGTTGCCGTATCTTGAGCGGATCTTCCAATGATTTCCTTTCTTTTTAAGACAAGGTGCTAAAATGCATTGTAAACATAGTTGGACCTGCATTTGCAGCCAACCTTCAACCATTGTCACATTCTAATATTGTTTCTCTTTCTCTTTTCTATAAATACTGTAATGGTGCTGTTCTAAAGAGCTAGCGTCTCTTGTGCCATTTACTGCCATTACTAAAAATCATTCTTATGTTACTCGTCACTCATTAAGGTCTCATCCTTTTACTGTGACTGTTCCTAAATGCTCCAAAAATTCTTATTTGTCTAATTTTTTCCTCAAATAATGGAGTTTGTTTTTCTTGTTTTCTTGATTCATATAATTTGCAATCTTTTAAGTTGTCGGTTAATCGTTATCTTTCTTTATAAACATTGTCTTTTTTCTTCCAGTATTTTCCAATTCTAATAGTGGTTGTTTGCAACCTTGTTGGATGTGAAGATGTTAAAAAAAAATAAAAAGCGGACATCAAAGTCTTTGCAAATCAAAGGATAGTACTTATCATATATATGTGAATAAATTCAAAAAAGTATAATTAAAAAAAAAAAGATTACTTGAATAAAAATATAATAATATTTATAAAACAGTTTTAAAATGAGAAAATGGAAAATTTAAATATATTCTTCTAATCTTAACCATATTGCTGCTCAATCCAAACCCTGTATTGTTGTAACAGTACTTCTTTTTATGTTGTTTCTAAATCAGTCAATGTATGTACTGAGTCCTCCGGGCTCCTTACCCTATTTCTTCATATTATTTCCACACTTTTCTATTGAAAAGTTCTGGATTTCAGCATTTCACTAAATGCCTTAAGTCTTTTATTAAAGTTATTTTATTTAAGTGAATTTCAGAAATTCACTTGAATTTTCTTTAAAGTTTTCAAAAATTTCTGAGTGTTTATTGCTATTAATTTGTGAAAAAATTAATAATTTTTTTAAAATATTAAAAATTTTTCACAATTAATAGCAAAATACACTCGTAGATTTTTGGAAAAGTTAAAAGAATTTTAAGTGAGTTTCCAGATTCCGGAAATTCCCAGAAAAAGTCTTATGTTCATTAAAAATATTTTTAAAAAGTTTCAAAGTTATATAAAAAAGTTTTCCCATTTAAAGTTTAATTAAGAACATATTTTAAATAATTTGTCACTCTTAAATATTTTGTTATGCAAAATCTCTAAAAGACATTCTTTTTTTCTTCTTGTAACTGCAGAGAGATATAGAAGTAGTTACTTCACTATGGCTTTTTTTGTGTGTGTAAATTGAGTGTACTTTTCAAAATTATTCACGCATTAGTTTTATGTGTGTTGGTAGATTGTTTCACATATCCATGGTTTGTTTCTCAGATAGTGTTCTTTCTAGTTGTATGATCTTGCCAATTAAGCCCATTTTCTTTTTGAAAAAATTGGATTATGTCTCAACAATCCCCTTTTTTTGCCAGCGTTAATAAATTAAATTTTTTTTTTCTTGTAACATAGTTTTCTAAGTGTGGATAGAAGTTTTTTTTTATGAAAAGTCTCCTCAAGGCCGACAATGTCAGTGTCAAGGAGGCTAATCTAATTATGGTTACACCATCTCTCAAAAATAAAAGTGCTGTTTTTCCTTCATGGACAACACCAATGTTCATTCTGGGGAGAAGTAAACATTGGTGTTTTCCTTTTAGGTAAGGATTTTACAAGACACTTTACAAATATTAACCTAGTTATGTAGTAATGCAGGTAATCATCTCAGATGAGTCACATTTTAAGTTGCCAGAGCAGGTGGGCAAACTCAATTTGTTTTGGTTTGGGTTTGGTCTTGGTTTGGTTACTCATCCTGAGGCCAATATCTAGGTGTGTATATATACATACCTAGATATTGAATAATTTGATTAGATACTGAATGATTTAGTTATTTATTTAGATTTTGATTAGATACTGAATAATTTAGTAAGACTTATCATAATGAAATGGATTTTGGTCTTTTCTAAAACATAAAAAAAAAAACATTTTCAAATGTACATCATTATTATATAAATTTTAATGAGTAAATTTCAAATTTTTATTTACTTTACTAAATAAGTTATGACTTTCTAAATTATTTTTAATGAATAATAAACGGTTGTTTTTTTATTGACTAAGTGGCTAATTGTTTGAGACAATTATTGGTAAAAAATATCAATATTTAATAAAGTTGTTTACCATCACTTTCTGTATTTCATTATTTTATCACTTTCTACATTATACCTGCCACAATATGTTTATTTGATGAAGCATTTATTATTTAATTTTGTTTGGCATTTAAAACATAATCTACCTCAAAAAAGTATGGTCAAATATATTTAAATTTATTACTTATAAAACAATTCTAATTGTGGTTATTTGTAGCCTTGTTGGATGCAATGATGTAAAAAAAAATTAAAGTGGTTATTGGAATCTTTGCAAATCAAAGCATAGTACTTATCAATACTGAGATCAGATGAAAGTGCAGTTGAGTTTAAATTAGATTTACAATGATTAAGCAAGTCTGGTGAATTTGGCATGGGGTAAGATTCAACTGATGGTTGCTTCAAAGACCACAAAAGTTTTTTAAAAGATTTAACTTAAACTAGTGGAATGATTTTTAATGTTTAATATTTCAGGTTACTTTAGGTATAATTTAAGTTTAAAGAAAACCTGTCCCATTCACAGATCCTGGCATCCGAAGAAATGAGCTATGCAATTGTCCAATTCCTGCTAGTTAACCTGAAATTGTAACTTGAGCTTCTTGTGTGGCCTCAACAATGCACATCAAAAACATTAACAGGGGCATATTCCATGCACAACATTAAACTGTTAATACTCTGATATTTCATAACTGTTGGTAGATTCAGCCTCTCTCTATGTATCAACATGAATAAATGAAAAATTTATAATCAAGAATGATTACTTAAAAAATATATAATAATTTTATAAATTGTTTTTTGCTATTGATTTGAGAAAAAAAGAATAATTGTTTAAAAAATTAACAATTTTTTCACAAATCAATAGCAAAATACACTCAAAGATTTTTGGAAAAAATGTAAGAATTTTAAGTGAATTCCCGGATTTCAGGAAATTCTCGGAAAAACTCATCTATGTTCATTAAATATATTTAAAAAGAGTTTTTGTTACATTAAAGAATTTTCCCATTTAAAGTTTAATTAAATTTTATTAAATTAGAACCAGAAAATTTTATTAACTTAATTTTAAATAATTCGTCTCTCTCTCTCAGAGATTTTGTTAAATCTCTAAAAAAGATTCTTTTTGCCCACCCTGTAACTGCAGAGAGTTATAGAAGCAGTTACTCCACCACAGCAGTTTTTTGTGTGTGTCGGTAAATTGAGTGTATATTTTTTTATATACACTCAATATAATTCACGCATTAGTTTTACTTGTTTTGGTAGAATGTTTCACTTATCCATGTTTTTGTTTCTCAGATAGTGTTCTTTCTAGTTGTATGATCTTGCCAATTAAGCCCATTTTCTTTTTAAAAAAATTGGATTATGCTTCAACAATCCTTTTTTTTGATTATAGTTACAACCCTCTCTTAACTCCAAACATGAACCTTGATGATCAAGGCTGCTACTTCGACAAACAAGTCGAATGAGCATTTAATGTGACTTTTGCTGGCATCATTAAAAGGCAGGCATCCTTACCCATTATTTTAAGTGACTATGCTCATTTTGTCTGCTCCAGCAGACATAATGAATTTAGTCACTTAAAATGATGGGTAAAAGCAGTTTGCCATTTATGATTTACTTGAGCATTATTAGAAGATCATTAACAATTAAAAGTGAGCATTTTATCAGTATTTTACCAACAACTAGTAAAATATTTATTAACCTGTTATTAAAATGTTTAATAAACTATTAGGAACAACATTCTGCTTAATTCAATAAACTGTTAGAAACAACACTCAACGCTGTACACAATAAAAGTGATGTTGTTTTTTCTACATGGACAAACACCAATGTTAATTTTAGGGAGAATTAAACATTGGTGTTTTCCTTTTTAGGTAAGGATTTTACAAGACACTTGACACAATATTAACCCAGTTATGTACTAATTGCAGGTAATCGTCTCAAATGAGTCACATTTTATGTTGCCAGAGCAGGTGGGCAATTTCTCAATCAAGGATTGGGTTGGGTCATATATACACACCTAGATATTGGCCTTGGAATGAGTAAATGACAAGCAGTGAAAAGCTCTTTTAAAACAGACTTGGCTAGGGTTGATTTTGTCAGGTTTTTATGAAGGAAAAAGTATTATGATTTTTATAGGTATTCTTCTATGTAAAGGTTAGACATCTAGTCTTGACGAACTGCCAGACCAGATTTTTCCGTAAGCTCATAACATTTTTACAGACACTTTGATTGTTTCAAATAAAGTTTTGATGAACAGGGTCATGGATAAAATTGAATGATTTTTATAAATTATTAAGTTTTTTGTAATTTTACAACACTATTTTCTTTTAGCTCAGTTAGTTGGGTGCAGTTTTATTTGTTTTTGTTTTGATTTTTTTCAGTTTCATACTTGTTTCATACATTTGTAATTTCATACATTTGTAGTTTCATACATTGCTAAATAAGCCTTGCAGGAATGAGTTGAACCCTTTTTCGATTTTTTTGTTATATAGTTCTACATTTTCAGTGTTTTTTTTTTTAAAGTGTTAATTATGAGTAAGAACTTTATATTTTTTAGAGATCACAAGTTCACCAAACAAAAATTCCAATATTTCTTCCATAAAAGGTAATTGTTTTAATTGTTTTTCACTTTGTTTGCTTTAAAAATAGAAAATTTTTTTTTTAATTTTCGAATTTTCTTTCATTAAAAATTAACTTTTATTAAATTTCAACTTTTTTTATTAATTATGCCTTTTTAATGTCTACTTACTTCAGTTGCTTAATTTATTATTGTTGTTAATCATCAATTTTGTTCATTGTGTTACTGGCTTATGTAAACTCATATCTCATTGGTCACTTCAAAACAATATTTTTTATACAAAGCTCACTTAATAATTTACTGATGAATAACAAAAATTTCTCATATTACCATATTAAGTTTTGCATTATCTGGATTTTTAAAATAAATTTCTTATGTATCTTATTAAGGTTAATATAGATAAAACAAAATTTGTAATTAACTGTTTTATTCTTATTTAAAACTATAAATAAGACCCCATGTTGATGGTAATATCATTAACAAGAAGATAGCTTGTTGTCAAGGTAAAGTCTTCTTGTTGCTTAAGTTTATGTCATGATGCTATTGTTTTGAGATATATTTCAAAAAATTTGCGTTTATTTTTACTGCAATTTTTTAAAGATATTTTTGTAGTGGCCACATTGACTTCCAAAGTGTTAACACAATAAAATAAAATAAAAAGTGTTAGTTGAATTCACTAAGTATGTTATAATTCCTAGATGTAGCAGTATCACAATTTACATAGTAATGATAAATAACTCTTTATTTCGGTAGCAAACAACAACAAATCCCATCTGTTATGAATGTTTATGAATGTTTTTTTTTATTGTTAAACATTTATGACTTATCTAGATATGGAATATCTAGATGGACTATGGATTTTGTAGGTGTTTTTAGGGGAATCAATTACCAAAGGGTCGATTTTTTATATTTTCAGCCTGTAATAAATTTACTAATAACTATCCTTTGTAAAGTGGCCATTGCTCTAAAAGTGTTCACTACTCTTAATAATTGGTTGGAAAGTACGCTTGCAATTGAACTAGAACGAGTTTAAAAAAAACTCGTTCTAGTTCTAACTCACTTGAGGCTATTCTACGGTAAACAATACTTTTTGACATACTTGTTATTGGTTTATCAGGCTCAATGATTACATCATTTTCCGAGAAAATTCTTTGAAAGTATTAACATGCTCATTTTGGTAAGCAACAATGTAAAATTTTAAAATACTTCATTTTGTTCATAAAAGTTTTTTGAACATAAATATTTTGATAAAAAACAACTTTATTTTAGGTTTAAACTGAGTTATATATTCATTAATTCTCATAGTTGCTAAAATATAAAGGGAGAATAATCTTTTCTACCATCTGTTTTTTAATTAATAATTTATTCCAACATCGTTGCAGGCAACCACTATTTATGTTGCGATCTACCAGTAAACAAAAGTAATTTAAAGACGTAGGAAAACATTTGACAGATAAATTTTTTTTTAAGTTCTTTATAGTAATTTATTAAAAAGTTAATCAAAGTTGGGTTATATAAAAATGTTGTTTTATTAATTTTAAAGCTTCATTTTAAAGTTCTCCCCACTTAAGCATTTTAAGTACATATTTATGTTTATTATGCATATACATTGATTTTCATACTTTGCACTTGTTGAAAATTAGGTCATATTAGGTCATTATTAAAATGGAAATATCTCAGGGACCGTTAAACATTTTGAGCTAAATTTTTTGTGTGAAGTTTCCTTTGTAACATGCAACAGCCAAAGAAGTTGAAAAAAATATGAGGACCTATGATTCTGAATTTCATAAAATTAGGATGATTTTCTGTGGAATTAACTTTCTATCATCAATGTGTATCTAATACTCAGACTTAAATACTGGAACTTATGCAATTGTTGTTAACAAAAAGTTATAATGCACTAAGTAACATGTGAAATAGGTCATTAATGTGGTATTAGGTCATGCGGTTGTGGTGTAGTGGTAGAGCGCTCTCTTCATAAGCGAGAGGTTCTGAGTTCGATTCCCGCCACGTCCCTGGTAGGCCCGTGCTCAACTTGTTTCTGCACGCAGCAGCCTTGTTTGTCATGGTTCGTATTTCGGAGTTATAGAGTTGAGAGAGGGTTATAGCTACAATTAAGTAACCTCCTCGTCTGTAGTGGCCTTCTCGACCTTAAGGAGGTGAATTAATTAAAAAAAAAATAATAATAAAATATTAAGAAATACTTAATTTAATTCATTCAATCCAATCCATTGCAAATTGGTCACCCCTCCAGCTCCTAATAGAACTAAAACTAGTTTTTAAAAAACTCATCAAGAGTAATCAGCCTATATTGCTTGAGGCTTTTTATTTTTTTTTAGTTTTTGTTGCTCAAATTTAGAGTCATGATGCTATTGTATTGAGAGAGGCTTATTTCAACAATAAAAAATGTGTGTTTATTTTTACTGTGTTTTTTAAATTACTGTATTTTTTAAATTGCTTTATAAGCTAAAAAAATTATTCTGAAAAAATTGTTTCATGCGTGGATAAATAAGGCATGTGACTGAACTGCTTTCCTGGGAAGGCCTTGGTTATATTTGATTTTTCAGACTTCCAAGTGCAACAGCTTAAAATTTATAGCTATATCAATTCAACAAAGTTTCCCTTTCAGTTTACAAATCTCAAAAACAGACTTTTAAATTCATAAAATACTTTGTTATCTGCATTCCTTAGGTTAAAATGCAACGGTTTAGATATTATAACCTTATAAACATGACAAAATATTCCCCTCATTTTACGTAATAAAAAAAACTACTTTAAAGACATAATTTTTTTCTACTTATAAAAATAGTTTTATTATTTCTAGAACTATTATCAAGATAATTCTATTTCTAAAAGGGTTTATTATTAACTTTTATCATATTAGAGAATTATGTCTAAATAATAATAATAATGTCTAAACTAAATCCTCCATGACTTTAAAAAATCTGAAACTTTCCAAAAAATGCCAAAATAAAGTTAACTTCTTTTTACAACATTTTTACAGTCTTTTTACAACATTTTTACAGTCTTTTTACAACATTTTTACAGTCTTTTTACAACATTTTATTTAATTTGCTTTCTTGTTGGTTTGTTTATTTTTTTGGTGTCCGCGCAAAATAAACAGGAGGTCAGCGGTAATAATAAAAGAAATCGTTAAAAAAAGTAGTTATAACAAACAACACAAAACATACTTTATTTAAATAAAATAAATGGCTAAGAAAAGTAATTAAAACAAACAATAAACAACAAACTTTTAGCGTTTTGGTTTAGCGTAAATATATAATTGCTGTTGAATAATAAAAAAAATATATAAAAAACTTTTTAAAAACAACATTTTAAAAATGGACTGAAAAGTAAAAAATAAATTGTTTTACGGACCCAAGGACGTACACAACCAGAAATATCCATTAAAGTCAATAAATAAAAATATTGGGCAACTAAGTACAACTTGTTCCTTTTGGCGCCCAACATTTTCAGTCATTGATTTAATGGATATTTCAGGTTGTATACATACACAAAGTCCTTAGATCCCATAAAATAGTTTATTTTTTATTTAATAGTCCATTTTAGAAATGTTGTTTTTAAAAAGTTTTTTTTATATTTTTTTTATTCTATTCATTTGCAAGTCTTTACAGGTAAGTTTTCTGATTAACTACTATTCTCTGCAATAAAACATTCATTTTTTACTGAACAAACAGTTTTTGAAATCCTTAAATGTTTGACCGTATTTATGGCATCCACTAGCAATATGACATTTTCGTGATAAGAACAAACACAGTCAGTATGTCTATCATCTGCACCTTTTTTTTTTTTTTACATCTTTGCTTCCAACAAAGCTGCAATCAACCACTATTAGAGTTGGAAGTTACTGAAAAAGAAAAGATGAAAATTGTAGAGCAAGATAATGATTGACAGATTGTAAACTATATGACCTAGCTAAGCAAGATGAAAGAAGCGAATTCCAAAGAACTGATGTTCAAGGAAAAAAAACTAGAAGAAAAAGAGTTTTTAGAGCATTTTGAAACAATCACAGAAAAAGGATGAGACTTAATTGAATGATGAGTAACACGAGAATGAATATTAGTAGATGGCGTAAGAGATGCTAGCTTTTAAGAATGGAGTAAGAATAAAGCTAGATAAAGAGATGCAACCTTTGCAGATGCTAATTTTGCTTTATAAGAGATGCAACCTTTGCAGATGCTAGTTTTATCTTAATAAAAGTTCACCAGCCACTGTGAGTGGCTGGTGAACTTTACATGGTTGAACATGAGTTCACCAATGCTGTAGCAAAAATGAGATTCTTTTCAAGCTCAGATGCCCCCTCCAAGCAATCAGAGAGTGTTGGCTACTTATCATGACAAGAATAAATGGTAATATCATCGTTGAATGATGTCACCTTAGATGTGAGATTATCTGGAAGATCGTTAATGTAAATGAAAAAGAGTATAGGGCCAATGAATAAGCCTTGAGGAACCTGACAAAATTCTTTTTTGTTTATGAATGTTCTTTACAAAAAAAATTTTTCCCATGCATAGTTCGACATTACTTAAGTTAATACTTAACTGTATGTTTTAATGATTTTGTATGAAATTTTAGAGATTAAAATTTTAAAGATTTTTGTTGATCTCCTGTTTTTTTATTTTTAAAAAACATAAAATCCTTATCATTTTTTTCACCTTAATTTATTTCTTTTCTTGCATTTTTCTGGGATATTCTTGTCTGGCGAGTAGCATAAAGCTTGTCCTCCATTTGTCTAAAACTTTAGTTTGTTATATTTTAAAATAATAAAAATGGAATATTTAACTTTTACATCTACTTTCTTGTGATTTTATTTGTGTTGAATGTATCAAGTTTTCTGCGATATTAAATTTAACATTTCTGTAATTAGTTTTTTTTTCATTTTAATTAAGCAATTTTTTGTCATTCATAAAAATATTTATGGAGGGTCATCTATAAAGTAGGTTGTGCTAAATTTAATTTTAAAATAATAGTATGATCATTTGCTCTATCGCGTGGAGATTTTCATTACACATAAAGCACTTTAGAATTTGCATTACTTTAAATCTCTGTGTGGAAGCCAATAATATCCTACTTCTATTTTAAAGTTGGATTTTGTGTGATTTACTAAATGGTTAAAGTATATCACAGTAAATTTATCTATGAATTATGAGCAGCTTTTATTTCGATCCCTTCTTTTCCCTGGTAGTTCCACGCTTAATTTGTTTCTCAGGGCAGCAGCCTTATTTCTCATGATTTGTATTTTGGAGTTAAAGAGTTGAGAGAGGATTGAAACCACAATATAGTATCCTCTTAGATTAAAGTAGTCTTAAACAACCTGTTAAGTTACTACAGATAGTATACTCAGTTGTTAAATTTTTCTAACGTGCTCTAAAACATTTCCTTGCAAAAGTTAGCCATAGCATTGTTTCTATTTATAGTCTCTTATCATCATAAGACTGTCAAAGCTAAAAGAATGGGGAGTATCATAACTCTTGATACTCCCCATTTCTTTAGCTTTGACAGTTCCTTTATATTCTAAAACTTTTGTTCATCAAGTATTTTTCTTCAAATATTGAGTTTTTTCCTTGGACATCATTTGGTATTTTCACTTGCTTTGACGTTTTTTCATCTCATAAAATTTGCAGTTTACTTTTGTCTTTTGTCTACTGCTTTCTTAAACTTTTTATTTTTCTTACTTTCTTGATTTTCTATTCTGGGCTCTCTTTTTTGGTTTCTATTAACTAAGGCAATTATTGTATAATAACAATAATGATGATGATTTTAAACTTCATTATAATTATTGTGACTTGACTATAATAAGTTTTTGACGACATCTTACATTCTGCCTTTGATTGTATTTTAATGTTTTTGATGTCAGGGAACTTTTTATGATACCTTTGATACCTTTATGATAACCTCCTATGAACCTTATGATAACCTCTTATGAACCTTATGATAACCTCCTATAAGCTTTATGATAGCCTCCTATGATCCTTATGATAACCTCCTATGAACTTTATGATAATCTTCTATGAACCATATGATAACCTCCTATGAATCATATGATAATCATTGATACTTTGATGTTAAAGTTTTTATAGGAGTTATTTTTATTTTTTTTTATTTTGCTAAAGATGAGCTTTTTATAGCTTAATTTAATTTTTAGTAAGGATTTCTATAATTTAAAAAAAATTTTATAAGAAATTTCGGTAAAAAAAAAAGAAAGGTTTTTATTAGCAATAACTTTAATCAGTTATAATTAAAAAGTTTGTTTGAACAACTTTATGCTTAAGTAAGACATAATAACAAATTAAAAAGATTATCAAATATAACATTAACTTAAAATAAACTTCTGTTTAACTTCAATACTTAATAACTACAAATAAAAATCATAAAAATTAATTTAATTCATAATATTCGCTATATAATATTGACTATACATATTCTTAATACTTTATTTTACCAGATTTTTTATGTTGAGATGTTTTAGTACTTTCTTAGATGCATTTTTATTAAATATTTTTAAAAGTTTAAAATTAAAAAAAAATTAAATTAAAAGATCAGAAAAAATTGTTTAACTTTATCATCCCCTTTTTATATGTTTATATGTTTTTTTTATTTGTTTTTTAATGTTATTCACCTCTGCAAGACCAAGGAGACCAATACAGTAAAGGAGGCAGTTTTTTAAAAATCTTTTTATTATTATTATTGTGGTTACAACCCTCTCAATTTAACTTCAAAACATGAAACTTGACAAGTGAGGCCGCTGTGCAAAGTAAAAAGTTGTGTAATACCCTATTTTTAGGTTTTGCTAGAAGTCATAATTTCAATAAATTTTAGTAAAAAAAATTGGTTCGTAGTGATAATTTAAAGTGAAAGTTTTGTCAACATAAAAACAAATAAAAAGTTTATATATAGACATAATAACAAATAAAAAGTGTATCAAATAAAATAACATTGACTCTAAAAAAAAGTTTGTTAAAAATGATTTCAATCTCAAGTCAATAAAAATCAACTTTACAAATAATTATTTAAATTCGTTAGATTTAATATAGAATATATTTTGATAATCATTTCATGTTTGTATAAAATTATAGTAATAATGATTAGCATCATCATGATCATGAACATTAGCAAAATCATGATTATTACTGTAATAGAAATTGTTTTATTTTATTTAGATCTGTTGACATATGAACTAAAAAAATATTATCTTAAATTTTATGGGAAAATTAGCGAACTTCAACCGCTATCAAAAGCATCTGTAAATGTTGATCTGATACAAAAATTTGTCGATCTATGTATTGTAGATGCAGTGAGTGCTCAAGAGGAACGCTTAGTAAATGCTGTTTTTAGTGTTGAACGAAAGAAATTTCTGGAAAAGCAAATGCGTTACACACCAATTCCATATAGGGATATATTTACGAAAGAAAAATCTACAATATTAATATCTGGAATAGCTGGTATTGGGAAAACATGGTTGCTTAGAAAATGTTTGCTTGATTGGTCAAATGGTTTAATTTGGAATAATGTTGAACTTGTTTTTTATTTGGAATGCAGGAGACTTAATCAATATCCAAATATTTCTAACATAAATGAATTACTAAATGTTTTCTACAAAGATATTGTAAAGGACTTTAAATTTAGTAATCATACTGCACTATTTATAATTGATGGATTAGATGAATTCAAATATTTCAATGAGTTAATAAATCCAAGTTTGACTTGTTATTATCCAATTGTTAATGCTTTAGAAGAAATTCAAAAATACAAACATGTAATTGCTGGCAGAGTTTATGCAATAGATCAATACCAAAGTATTTCTACAGAACATAGCGATAAGTTAACCATTCAAATAATGGGGTTTAATGAAAATGGAATAAATAACTATGTAGAAAATCATGTTGTGGAAGAAAAAAAAGAAGTTGTAAAAACAACTTTAAAGGAGTCTCGAATTGCAAAAGCCATGGCATCTGTTCCATTTTATTTATCTTCCATGTGTAAAATTATTAGTGATTCGAAA
This sequence comes from Hydra vulgaris, assembly GCF_038396675.1. NCBI lineage: Eukaryota > Metazoa > Cnidaria > Hydrozoa > Anthoathecata > Hydridae > Hydra > Hydra vulgaris. Next base: position 5,565,769 of record NC_088920.1, read on the forward strand.
AAAAGTGATGAAAATTCATTCTTGACAATGACAGATTTGTATACAAATCTTTTTTTATACTTTTTGCGAAAACACATCATTAAAAACAATAAATTTATGTATGAGATAATGGAAGACAGTTCCAATAAAAAATATGTTTTAAATATTTGTAAAATTGCATATAAAATGTTTGTTAACAATAAAATAATTTTTTCCAAAGATGAAATTCAAGCTTTTATTAATGACTTTGACAGAAATGAAGGTAATTTTTTTGGATTTATAGAAAGGATTGAAACAGATCTCGGTTGTTATTATCAGTTTGCACACTTGACAATAATGGAGTTTTGTGCATCTATATATGCATATAATTGTTTAAGTAGTGATGAGATTATGGACAATAAGAAGCTGGAGAGTTGCTTATCAATGATTTGTGGATTAGCTAATAAAAACCCAAACAGTTTGCTAAAGTTTCTTGTTAACCTAGATCCTTCAAATAAATCCTATAAAGATTCTTCACTTTTGTTTTCTATTTTGGGTAAGTTTAAAAAACTTTGTTGCGTTTTTGTGAGCCTATTTTACATAGTCATTCAAGTGTTCAACAAGATGTAAATAATATAGAGCAGGTGTTCCCAACCCTGTGGTCCCGGGCACCATGACGCCTGTGGAATGATTTGTGCTAGCCACTATTTGACAGCGAAAAATTTTTTTCATAAATAATTAAAATGTTATATATTTTTATTTATTTGTTAGAATTTTTTTTTTTTTTGAGTGCCTAGGTTTATTAAATACATTCATATGTTTGCGGTATTGTATGTATGAGTGCTTTTTTTTGCTGACAGTACCTGTCGCTACTTGTCTAGTTGCGAGCCAGACTCTTGCCTGGAACGGGATTGCTCTTTGCACATCACTTCTTGTACACGCAAAAAACCTGAAATAGCCACATGCTCATACCGTATGATTAAAAATAGGTGATGCCCGCCACCCTACCAATATTTTAGAGTGTGCTCTAGAGTACAAAAAGGCTGGGAACTCCTGATATAAAGCTTTTTACTTTATTTTTGTTTTTACAATGTATTGAATGGTATAAAATATTATTTTATATTTGATATATTTCAGAATGATAGGTATTTTTCTATAAAAATTCAAAGATATAAACTTTATCTATTTTGACAAAAAATAATTATTTGTGTGACCATTACTCGCTTTATAAATGCTGAAGGTAGTGATGTGGTTTTGGTTATTTTTAGGTCAGACTTTTTAATTGTTTATTCAATTTTTTTAGAGGAGGGGGGTTGTTTTTTTAATTTAGGGTTAATTAAAAGATTCCTTAAGAAACAAATTGTTATTTAAAAACTCCCTAACTGTTTGCACAAATCCTTCAAAATTAATTTAACCCTTAATTAATTATTTTAACCCTTCAAATATTTTTTCATATATTTACTTATATGAAAATATGTTTTTTGTGGACAAAATCTTTTTTATTATCATTAATAAAATATTATAAATAATTGTAGAGTGTTTATTAAAATGTTTTGTTTTTGATTTAGTACATATAAATATTTTATAAAAATTGCTTGCAAGATAAATTTGTCTTGATTTCACTTTTATGAAGCTTTTAACAACTAACTTAAATTCTTTTCTTAGCATGAAATCACTTTTAAAACCCCTTCGACAAGAAATTTAAATTTTTTTCCCTATGGAAAAAAAAACTTCATCGAAAAACTTTTAGAGAGCAAAAATTATTTTTAACTACGTTTTTATGAACAAGCGTTAATTTTTGTAATAACATTTTGAAGAAATAACTCAGAAACATTAATTTTTCTAAAATAAAGTCATCATCAGTTTTAAAAGATTGTTCAAAAATTTTATTCAAATTTTTTTTTATTTATATTGTTTTTGTTTTTATAATTTTTTTTTATATATTGTTTTTATTTCTATAATTGTTTATTTTGTATGCTGAATTTAAATCTTTAAACAATTTTTATGGTTTAAAATTTTTTTAAACCATAAAAATGTTGACTTTAAGCAATAAATGTTTCTTAAAGAAATATTACAGTTCTTAATGTCAAAATCAACACAAAATTAAAAATGAATTCCTAAAAAAAAAAATTTTAGGTAAAACTATTTTTTTTCTTCATTTCTTATTTTTGCTCCTGCAAAGTATTATTTTAACATCACTAAAAAAAGCATAAAATGGTTTTTAATTTAAAATGATTTTATTTATTAGGTTTTTTTATTATTTTACTTGTAAATAAATTACCCAGTATTTTTTCATCTTATTTGGCATTTTAAATAATTTCATGTTATTAGACTAAAGATAAACATCTAAATTATGATGTGTGGTTGAACTGACATCATTCTAAGTTTATTTGCAGAAGAAAGTGTGTGCATATATATTTTTTTAAATCAGATTAGAGTAGGGTTTACTCTATTTTCATAAATTTATAAGTAAAAGTAAAATGGGTACTTTTCCAAGATGTGTAAATGGTAAAATAATACATTAGCTAACGGCCTAGTAGTATTCAAGCAGGTGTGAATCCTTTGTTGAACATTTATGAGTCCAAATCTAGATCTTGGTCTTGATTTCTTGGGTTGATTTTGTGATGTCTTGGTCTTGGTATTGGTCTTAAAGTGTTATGTCTTGGTCTGAGCAATAATTAATTGGTCTTGACTACATCTCTTGGCTACATCTGGTATCTAGAAGGCATATTTTATCATTTATGTTTAAAAAGCCATAGTTTTGCAGAATATTTAATATAGTCTGATAAAGTAATATAGACTCTTAACTATGCAGACATAACATTACACAGTCTGCAAAGAAGTTATAAGAATTTTTTGTGTTGCTCTTTATGGGACTAAGTATAAATATAAAGTTGAAGATGTTTTTGCTCACCATTTTACCCTAAAACTTGGGTATCAGTTTATAAACAACAATTTCATCAGCATTCGGCATTATAAATAATAATCTTTTTTAGTCGAAGTTTTTTTTAGTTTGATTTTCAGCAGTTTTGGTTGAAAAAGGTGAATAAAAGAAGACAAATCTCTACTTTTATTCATCTTAGCCTTTATAAATAAAATCTTCTGCAGTTATGATCTCATCTTTTGCTTAAATGGAATAAAAAGGAATATTTTTCTTAAATTCTGTCTTAAATTCTTTATAAATAAAATCTTCTGCAGTTATCATCTCATTTTTTGCTTAAATGATTAAATCTCATTTTTGTTAAAAACCATATCTTGCACAACATAAAATTACATAATATTGGCCTTGGGAAAATGATTTAACATTGACAAAAAAATCTGTATTGAATTTCAAATATTAACTTTTTTATATTTTTTTTTTTTTTTTTTTTTTTTTTTGCAGCTTTTCTCATGAACAGACATGTTTTTGCAGTGTAAAAATTAGAATAAAATCAGTTGTAATCTTAAAATGTTGTAACACAGTTGTAATTATTATTTAAATCATACTTCTTAATTTCAAGTAAAATGTTAATTTACTATGGTTAATATGCAAAAAGGCGATTGAGTTATTTGTTTCACATGTTGAGAAAATGGAGAAAGCTCAGGCTGACAAAATTAAGTCAAAATTTGTACTTCCTTGCAACCAAAACAAACTAATGTTTGTTTTCTATGGTTCATAATCAAACTTGCTGAGATTAGATGTAACAGTGGCCATGTGAAATTAATTATGATAATTCAAAAGAATCAAAATTAATTAATGTAATAGATTAGAAATTAATATTTTTTGTGTTTGGAATATTTCTTGCTAAATTAGATCCAATTAAGATTATTTAGTTCAGTTACTATTTTATGTGAATCCTATAATAGGATCATTAGATCCAATTAAGATTATGTGGATCCTATAAGATTTCTTTATTTATTTTGATACAATTTTCAAAACACATTATTTGGTTTTAATATTACCAGTAATTTTTCTTAAAATTTACCTTAAAATGTGCATACTTGTATTTTTTGAGTAAATCAAAAATGCAATAGATGCGTTTTTCAAATTTATGAAAAATAACTTGACTGAACATATTTTCTAATGAATCATTTGTAAACTATGTTACTTTTAAAGAATATTTTTTTCTTATTGATTAAATTGATGATGAAGTTAATTATGTTGATGTGACTTCTATTGATATGTAGTTGTTATGATTATGATGGCGATTTTGATATGATATGTAGTTTGATTTTGATATTGATATGTAGTTGTTATGATTATGATGGCGATTTTGCGTGAAAACATCAAATTTTTTTTATAAAATGCAACGCTAAGTCTCAGATTGTGTTGATTTTTACACCACTCAAAGACTTTGACAGTTTATAAATATTCCCAAAATTTTATCATCTATTTCCAAATTTTTTCAAAGATATGACTATTCAAACTTTGCCTTGAAAATGTGTTTTTGAATAGTTTAGTTATGTTGTTAAGAATTGGAGAGGGTTTTTTTCTTAAACAGAAAAAACATGCTCAAATTAAATTAAGTTTGTTACTTATATATCAGGAATTGTGAAAAATAAAAGGAAAAACTTCTAAGAGCTAAATACACAGAAGTTGGTGTTTAATAATTTTTGGAAAGTTTTTTCAACCACCCTGAGCTAATTAAGATCCCTCTCCCCATTTATTAAATTTTACTTATTATGAATAAAGAAGCTGTATCTTAAATTTCAAAAAAATTTAGCTACTTAAGCCAGTTTAGGTCTTGAAAATTAGAAACTATAAACTCACTAATAAGAAGAAAACAAATTCCCAATCACCTGTCTGTTGAGACTACATTCCTCTGTCCCCTCCTTCCCTTCCTATCTCTTCTCATTTATTACATCTGGATAAAAATTCCCATCCACCCCGCATTGTATTAGACACCTGAGAGTAACCTGACAGTAATGAAACTGGAACACCTTTGACCACATCAAGTTGTTCCTTTAGTTGTTGCTGACTTGTTTTTACTGTTTCCTTAGTAGTTTTAAAATATCATACCTTAAAAATTTATTAAAATTTTTCCTGGGACTACTTGATTTATAAAAGAATGGAATAATGGTCTTTCCTTAAACTAAAATAAAAAACATTGTCAAATGTGCATCGTTAATAGATAAGTTTAAATGACGAAGTTTAGAATTTAAATCTGACTTTTTTATTTATTGTTTCTAAATATTTTATGAATTTTTTATTACTATACAAAACAAGTTTTGACTTACTTTTAGTGAATAACAAAAAGTTGTTTTTTTATTGACCAGTCGTTATCACTGGTCAATAAAAAAACAAAAAATTATTATTTCTTTGTATCTCTATTTTGTCCTGGTCTCTGGTGTCTAGAAGCTCTAAACATGTTGGTTGACTTATGATCTGCAAAAAGTAAAAAGTTAATAAGGTTTAATTAATTAAAACTTATTATTTTTAAGCCCAAGGTCTGGAATCTTTGCTGCCATGATACCTAAGGACTCCTGGTTTAGAAACTAAAAATTTAATTTTTTTATTTTAGTAGTTCATAAGCTTTTTTATATTTTTAGTGCTCCTGGATACTAAAAACTAGGAAGAAGTAATCTTTTTGTGACTTTCAAACCGGAGTCCTTTTTGGGACTCCACATCCCTGAGTAAAATTTAAAATAGGGGGGGGGGAAAGATCTTAATAAGCTTTGGAAGGACAGGAAAATTTTCTAAAAATTATCAAACATCAACTTCTGTGTATTAGGCATTTAGGAGTACCACCTTTTATGCCTTTTATTTTTCATAATTGTTCATGTTTTATGTTTTATCACAAACAAGTTTAAGTAAATTTTTCCATGTTTTTTTTTCTGTTTAAGAAAAGACCTCTTTACAATTCTTTGTAACAACTTTAACTAAACTAGTAAGGACAACATTTTCAAGGCAAAGTTTGAATAGTCATGTCTTTGAAACCGTTTGGAATAAAATGATAAAATTTTGGAAATATTCATAACTTATTTTTATTTTTTTATTGTGCCCTGGATGTTTTTACATGGAATCGCTCTCATGTTATGAGGGCAATTTAATGCATGTTATGCCCTCTTGTTATGACCGCAATTTGATGCCCTCATTTTATGATGGCAATTTAATGTTTATTTAAACCTTTTAGCTTGTTTTTTTTTCAAAACTTTTTAATAGTTACATTTTTTTATCTTGTATCATTTTGTCTGAATCTGTGTGTGTAATCTAGGCTTTTGTTATTCAACCACACTTTTTTAAATGACGTCTTTGAAGGTGAAGACTTCCCCAGATCTTGCTTGAAATTGCTTTTTGTATTAGTTTTTATTACAATAGTTTCAGTTTTCTTCTGAGGGTAATGTTACTGAATCATTCCTCTTAAGCGTCCTTAGCAAATCGTTCTGGAATTAATCTAAGTGTGTCAGTCCATCTGCTTTGTTTTTTGTTGGCGGTTTTACTTCCCTTTTTTATAAGCTGATCAAAAGAATTTTGATATTCTTTTGGTCAGCCTATGCTTCCATTATCTGCTAAATGAAGCAAAAATATCTTTTTTAAATTATGTCTTAAATTATGATTCTCTTAGATGTTTTTAAGTAATGTTATTTTATAGTAATATATGCATAATTTTTGTTTGAGTTTTGAAGATTTTTATAGACTGTAATCCATGGTGATATTACATTTTTGATTTTAAAACCAAAGTATGTATATATGTGCACATATATATATATATATATATATATATATATATATATATATATATATATATATAATATATATATATATATATATATATATATATTTATAAATATATATAAATATATGTATATATATATATTTAGCTGGCGTGTTTTGCTAATGAGTAGAAAATTCATTTTATTAAATTACAAAGATATTTTAAATCTTAGATTTTTTTTTACTTTTATTGTTTTGTTTGAGTTTGTGTGATCTTGGCTTTTTTTATTCTACTACACTTACATTTTTTCTAAAAATTATCATCATGTAGGTTCTGTTTTATTTTTCTCTGTTTTATTTTCTTTTCTTTTTTTTATGTTCTTGTCTAAGCCTTTAAATAACATCTTTGGAGGTTAAGACTTCACTAGTTCTTGCTTGAAACTGTTTTTTTTTTTATCAGTTTTTGTTGCTATAGTTTCAGTTTTTTTTCTGAGGGTTGTGTTACTGAATATATCACTTCATTCTTCTTCAGCATTCTTGGCAAATCATTCTTGAATAAATCTAGATTTTTGATATTCTTTTGATCAGCCTATGATTCCATTGCCTGCTAAATAAAACAAGCCAGGTCTTTGGCCAAAAATTTATTTTTTATTTTATGTCTTTTTTTCGTTAATTTGTTTGCAGATCTGCGAAATAATATGTCGCTAGTTGATCAGATTTTGGTTCTCCTTGTAACAATATGAATTTTTTCTTATGTTGTATATTTATATTTACCAATTGATTAGATTCCCTTACCTAAGATTGTTCTTCTTTAATCAAAAAATAAATGAAAGAAAATTTTTGTTTTCATTGATCAGGCAGGAAATTAGCTCTTTTGTACTTCGTTGTAACCAAAACATACTAATTTTGGTGTTCTTAGGTTATTTTCTCAATCAAATTTTCATAAATTAGGGTTAAAACGGTGACCAGGTGAACTTACCCAGTAAACACAGATTGGTTCAGAGTTGGTCAATATTTAGTTGAAATCGGTCGAAAAATGAATAAAACGTTTAGCGACCTATTATTGACTAAAAATCGACGCTTGATTTGAAATGCGTATTTCAAACCTTTTTATATATACGTTTAGTTAAAGTTGATCTAACGTTTAGAATATCGACTTACATTAGTCAATATTGTAAACCTTTAATCGACCTTAATTAAACTAAAACATTTGTAGATTTAAAATCTACACTTTAAATCTTTTAATATATACGTTTATTAAATGTCGATCCAACTTTAACAATTGACTAGTGTAAGCGGTTATTCTAAATGTTTGATCGATGTTTAATAAATGTTTATTATATTATAATAAAGTATAAGCCATTGGTCAGAAGACTAACAGCTTAAGTCACGCGATTTATAGTTAAAATGGAATGGAAAACGTTGGGAAATTATTTTTTATTGGCTAAATGATTGGGTTAGACTTTTGCGTTTTCAAGATTCACTTCCTTACAACAACTGAAAGCAAAATGACTTATAAATAAATAATTAGCGAGTGTCGATTGCGCCATTCTAATTCATGGAAGTTCTTATCGCAACAATCTTACGTCCTAAATCCCAACAAATCAATGGACTCAGACGTTTTATGGATGTTTGCTCTTAACGTTAATCTGGATTGTTTATTAATTTTCTATTTAACGTATTATTAATTGTCTATTAAACGTCAAAATGTTGTTTTGACGTTTAATAGACGTTTGTGTGTTTACTGGGTAATTATGCAAGTAGACTACAAGTATTCAGGTTAAAACCATCTTAATTTTTTTTGAAATATAGTTTTTTAAAAAGTATTTAAAATTTATTTCCACAAGAATAGATAAGATTTAGGAGAAATCAAAGTTATTATCTAAGTTTCGAATCTACATTGTTTATGGTGCAATAATGTACATTCATAATGTCTGTGGTGCAATAATGTACATTCATAATGTCTGTGGTGCAATAATGTAATTTGACATTCATAACAATAGTTAATAAAACTAAAACATAAGTAAATAAAAATTTTAAATAAAAAGCAAATTTTCTTTTGGTTGAATTTGATTTGAGATTTAATTTAAAATTAATAAGATTGATCGCAGTTTTGGAGCTCCCCATTTAACTTTACTTAAACTACGACAGTTTTAAATTATAATAGTTATAAAAATAAAAAGAAAACAAAGTTACTGATCGAACATGTATAATGTTGCTAAAATGCTTTATAACTAAGTAGAGAACAGATTTAGTTTCTATATAAATTTGTTCTGTGTATTTATAGTGGAAATGTAATAATAGTTGTTGTGATGATAATATAATGATTGTATAAATAATTTTTATTGTGTAAAATATTACTCACTTTTCAATTTGTTCGCTGGTTGTGCTGATTATCAAATCACAAGACACAGGTTCGCATAGATGTTTTTAAGTAAAGTTATTTTTGCTTTAGGTTTTTTTGAAACAATTTTTTGTTCATCTACAATTTATATGGTTTTTATCTGTTATGCGCCAAAATTCAATTTGATGAAATCAATTATGATTCTATATTTATAAATTATGACCTTGTGAAAGCGATTTATTTTATTTATTTTTTTTTTTTTTTTTTTTTTTTTTTAATTTATCTTAAGCAGAGATAAATACTTTTATAAAGATTTTTTCGTTTTTAAATTAACTTGTGTGTGCCTCAAACAGATCTCACAAACCATCAACTGCAAAAGCACAAATACATCATAGTTCAAATAAGTTATTCCCAAAAAATTTTTCTGATAGTTTAAATTTGTCAGAATATTGGTTTATAAAATTAAAAAAATCCTTGCAGAAATATTAAACAAAAATGTTTTATTTCAAAATATAAGTATGCAAAACAGATGGCTTCATTCAGGAAATAAGAGCTTTTTTAAGCATTTTTTGTCAATTAAGACATAAGAGGTCTTTTATTGGAGAAGAATAGCTTTTTTTGATACTATCAGTGAAGCAATTTGTGGACCATGAATTTAGATGGGATATAAATTCTCATCCAAATTAAATTTATTGAAGATGCAAGAAACCAAATTTACCAGGCAAAATCATATTTTTAAACAGAAATGTAAGGCTATCAGTAAAGCTATAGTTTCACTGATAACATTACCAGATTACTTTTTGTTTGAATGATTGTTATCAAAGCTAAAAGTTAAAAAGAATAAAACAAGGTGCATCTGCTCTTGTAATATATCCTCAATCGAAAAAGGAAAGATAGATTCAATTTTTTATTTTATTTTTTTTTAAGTTTAAAGCTTTTAAAAAAAAAACCATTATTATAAAGTAAGTTAATTTATTATGCTTTTTAAGCGAAAATGTTTTTTTGTTTAACTCGTAACGTCAGGCACGCTTTTACATGGAGTGTAAAAGCTGTATAAAGCTTATAAAGCTAATACGATACCTACAATAAATATCTCGGTGTTTAGGATTTTTTAACGTCGCGGTAAACGAAATATAATATTTTTAAAATTGTAACTGATTGTGTCGACACGCAATAAAAGCAAAATTCATGTCAACACACTATTAAAACTAACTACATGGTTTGAGTTAATCATCAAAAGTTTAACCCTCCGTCGGGCGCGCTTGATCGAAATGATACGCGTCAATCATTTTTATCTTGTACATGTTTTTGAGTAATGACTTAATGTTCTGCTTTTTAGTAGCTTTATTTTTTTCTTTCTTTTATTGTTCTACATCATCAAACATGTTTAAATCACTTCATATGAATTGATTTTGCGCCATTATATGTTACATTTTATAAGTTTGATTATAATTAAAAAAAACTTACATCTGGTTAATACATTTTTAAATAAGTTGACATAATTTGATATTATTTATTGTTCAATTCAACGGGGATGTATTTTTTTTAATTAAAATATCAAATTGATACATTGCGCCTCAGAGCGTTAATGGTTAGAAAAGTCTTTATTACCAAAGGTTGGATATAAATCTAACCTTTGGTACATATAATTAAAACATTTTAATTTATATTTTTGAATGATATTTTTTTTGTTCATTTTTTTTTTAATATGTAAGTAATTCCTCCTATTTGCCTCTAAAATGGATGATAGTGTGAGATTATTTATTCTTGAAAGTTCAAAAGATATAGCGGAATTTATTAGTCAAACAAGATCTAGTCTAAAAATCCATTAGTCTAACCAAAATACTTTATTTTCTCAACCTTTTGTTAGAGGAAGTGTTTTCTTAAAGAGATGTTCTCATGAATTAGTGATGTCTTAACTTATTTCAAGAAGTTCAAAAAATAAGGGTTACCAAAAGAACTCAGTGATATTTTACACCGTTTTAGAACAATCCCAATTTAAGAACAATCCTAAGATAACATAAGAAATGAAAATAAAAGAAAAAAATGCTTGACATTCACAAAATAAACGATTAACAAGGTATAATGCCATCCACCTAATTGTTTTGCCCCCCATAAAAATCTATTGCGGAAATTGCGTATAAACTGTAGCAGGTTTTGACGTTCAAAAAGATATGTTCGAACATGATGATTAACATATTAAATTAATATTATATAAATGTTACACTTCTTTTCAAAGAATTCAGAAACTTTTTTTTTTTTTTTAATTTTTTTCTTATATAATTAGTTTTTTAAAATAGTCACTCGAAACATATATCAATTTGATAAATGCGCCTCTTTTATTTAAAATAGCAATTGTGATGGAATTTTCAATTATTGTAAATATATCGTATTTGTTCAAAGATTATTTAAGCATTTTATAAAAAAAGCGGTTACGGTTTAAAACTTATTTAAATAGGAAACATCAAGAAAACAATAAATACAAGTATTTTACATATATATATCGTTTGCTTGTCTTCGTTACGTTTATATAATAAGAAATTTTTTATGAAATTATTTATAATATATAACTTTATATTCGCTTCATTTATAGGTATTACTAAAGTAACTGATATTAATTTAAAAACTGTAAATTCCGTTTTAAAAAAAAAACGCGTTTTTACACATTTTTTGTGGCTTTTAAATTAAGTTAATGACGTCAGACAAAATAACAGTAACCAAATTTATTTTTTAATTTTTTATTTTCGTTTTATTTATTTCACATCAATAAAATTATTAGTTTATGTTCTCCAACGAAAATATATAATTTATTATTTATTTCACATCAATTACATTAATAGTTTATGTTCCCCAACGAAATTATATAATTTATTATTTGACATGTTATCAACCTTTTAACGTGATTTAAACCTTATGGTGAAGCTTAGGGGAGAGTGGGGCACCATGACACACATTTGTTTTTTGCTTCCTAACAATTTTTTTAATACACTTTTCTTTCAGGCAATTGGTTTATTTGTAGAATAAATTTATGCCTACAAAATAAATTCTATAAACTACCAAAAGATAACAGTTTAAACTTGTAAGACTAGTTAAAGTAAAATTAGAAATTTGTTTCAAGGTACCCCACCCATCGGGTACCTTGAAACACACTATGAGCATCATTAAAAAAGTAAATAAAAAGTATAAAACATAAAAGAAAAAGCAGAATTTTTTTTTATATATAAACAAAATAATATTTATAACCCAAATAATGCATCCAGTTGTCCAAGTCAAATTTCAGAAGACCAGATAATATATTGTTTTAAATGTCATTTTTAAGTGTCAATAAATGATGACTTTGTATTGAAATGGGATCTCCTTTTGTTTTATTTACATAAATCTTTTTAAAATTGGCTATAAATATTAAAAGAAATGATTTTAAAAACTGTTTTTGACACAGTGGAGTACTATTCTACAGTTTTAGGCCCCCCCCCCATCCCCCCACAAATGCTGTATCAAGTTACCCCAGACTTGCTAAAAGAAAACAGTTGCTTTATTTTTAGTATCAACTTGTTATTTTAATGATTTTGTTTAATAAAGTAAAAAGTTTATGTTTTGAAACTTACAAAATAATGTTACTTACTGATAGACACAATGAATAATGTACCTTAAAACTTATGAGCTTTAAAAAGTAATAAATTACTTTGTCTTCAAAAAAACACAAATTTCGACCCCTCGCAGGCCTAAAAATGTCAAATGATGAAATTTTTTTTTCAAAACATAGCTCTAGTAGTAATTGTTTTACAATATAAAAGTGGTTGTCACAACTCTTAAGATGCCTCCACAATTACAATGTTTCATGGTGCCCCATATATCATGTTGCCCCACTCTCCCCTACTTTCTTTTAAAATATAATTAAACTAACAACTTTAAACGCTATAAATATACCACAATTAATGTAATAAAACTGAGTAAATTAAATATACCATAATTAATGTAATAAAACTGAATAAATAAATATACCATAATTAATCTAATAAATCTGAGTATATTAAATATACCATAATTAATGTAATAAAACTGAGTAAATAAATATACCATAATTAATGTAATAAAACTGAGTATATAAATATACCATGATTAATCTAATAAAACTGAGTAAATAAATACATTTCAAAAAATTCTTTTCAGAAAATATAAAAAATCTTCGTGAGACCTGGAAAGGCATAATTAGATTAGATTTGGTTCAGTTAACTTATATGTGTGTTTAATTAATGTATGTTTTGTCAACTCTAAGCAATTTGGAGGTACATTATTGACATTTTCGACATTTATTAGACTATATATTTCATAAAAACGGTTGCGATAGTTACGAAATCATTCTAAAAAACTAAACGGTTGATTCAAATTTTATTCGAATTTGCGAAAAGATCTTTTTAAAGTTCGATCGTCTAGTTTTAAGTATATACAACCTAACGTTTTTTTTTTCTTAAAAAGTTTTACGAACTCACCATCGTTTATTAAAATATACACGGGTAACAAAACTTTCTAAAATTCGTAAGTAATTTATATATAGTAATATATATTCGTAAGTAAATTCTTCAGTTTTATATTCATTTGTTTGTTTTTATTAAAAAAGTTTTTTGTTTTAAAACTAAATTTATATATTTCTAAAACAATAACTTACGACGACTGTCTTTTGTATAGGATTGATGATAATAAGTATTTTTTTGTTGTGGATATATTATTTAAATTATATTATAAATATGCAAGATTAAATTGCTAAAATATATAAACCTTTAAATCGAATGTAACATTTTTTATAATATTTTGATTTCTATCTCTAAGCTTATTCTTTTTAATATAGCATAGCTCATAGATACGTGTTTATAATTTTCAAACTATTTATATATTTAATTGTTATATGTTAATGCAAAGAGTTTTAAATTAATATGAAAATGGTGAAATATTTTATAAAAACGAACGATTTTATATTGTTTCATCTCCATTTGTGTATGAAAATTTTTTACAAGAATATTGCAACCTGAAAATATCGCTTTCACGAAATTGAAGTTTTGTATTCGTTAATTTGTTTTTGTTTTTTTTTAACGTATGAAAATATAATGAGTTTCCTCTTGGAAATACGATAATTGAGTATCAAAGAGTAAGTTTTTCAATTAAAAAGTAGATTGAAAATAGATGTAAAAAATTAAATAAATATGTTGAAAAAGAAATCAACCTGCCTTCAAAACGTTAGTGGTGCAAAATAAAAATGCATATTTATAAACCTTAAAAAATTCTTAAGTTAACACATCATCTCGGCACAAAAGCTCTACACTGCAAAAAGTATGTTATCGTCGCGTGGAAAACATTGTTTTTACAAATTTTTTACTTTAAAAAATGTTTGCCATGCTTTTGTATGCCAAAAACTAGTACATTTCAATAAATGTATGTACGTATCTATGTCATACTACTTTTATAACATACTGAGGTATTATTCAATTGCATTTTCAACCGACTGTTTTTAATCGTTTCCTTTTTCGTTCTATATGTTTACAACATTTGCACAATATGGTACTATTTTTAATGTAAGTCGACAGTTCGTCTAAGTTAAATATTCTGGCATGAACCTGTGCTTCTTTTGCAAAAAGTTTCAGAGAAATATTGTTTTTATGAAACAGTTGTGAATGAGAAATTATTTTCTTGTTTACGTTAAAATGTTTGTTACATGGATTTATTTTTTACTTTTTAAAACAATATGTCATTTGATGCGATTTTATGGTAATTTTTAAATTTAATCGATTATCGGTTTATCTAAGGTATGTTTGTTGCTTGTTTTAATATATTATATTTATATTACATTTTGTAGCTATGCTTTAATGATGAAATAATGTTGAATATGATTTGTAAATGTCGCTTTATTATGAATCTTTCTTATTTCTTTGTGATTCACCATGACAGCTGTTTTTTATGTCTTGCGTATTTCTGTTTAGACTTTAATCGCTCAGTATAAATCAAGAAACGCATTTTGTATCACATAGTATATTTTATCTTATAAAATTTATAAAAATATATCATTTGGAAGACAGATAAAATGCGAAAATGCGGATATTTTGAACGGGTTAATTATGTGAATAAAGTGCGAAATATTTTTCCTAACTTTTTTTTCTGCATTTTATTCCTGCACTTGACCTGTTGAAAGTTTCAGTATTTTACGAACTCACTATAAATCGTCCTTAAATAAATAAATTCGTCAAAGTTTATAATCAACGTCGAAATCGAATGAACAAATAATCTTTTTACAAAATTTCTTTTGAAATTTGATTTATAAAAAACATTCACTTGTTTAATAAAATGTTTTATGTTTTATTAAAACAACCTAACGACGAAATTTTCCTGGAATATATGAATAAAAGAAAGTATTTTCAAGTTATATAAATGAATAATTTTTGTTATGTTATTTTAAATATATTTAATTTATAACTTATTTTTAAATTATTTCGTTTTAAAAATGTGATGAAATGTTTAAATTAACAAAAATAAAAAATTGTCTATATTTTTATAATTTTTTTTAAAGAATTATTTTATTTAAAAGTTTCACTATTTTAATATTTTTATATATCATTTTAAATGAATATTTATTTGTGTATATAATATTATTATGTAAAAAATAATCTATTTAATAAATATAAAAAATATATATGATTTTTTATTCGATCATTAAATTCATAAAATTAATAAAATTATATGTATGAATATGTAGAATATTATAATGTATATAATTTTTAATGTTATAATTTATTATTTTAATAATTTATTTGTTTATTTTTATAATTAATATTTAATTTTACTTTAGATCGTCTAAGAAAAAGTAAAGATGAAGATGATGATTTATTCATTGAATGTTTTTATGAAAGTCAATCATCATTTACTGATGAAATAAAATCAATTGTTGATAAACGATTGAGAGATTGGGAGATTGGATGGTGTATTTCGATTGACGATGGAAAAACTTCTTACTTAACTTCTTGCGAAAATTATTTCATAAATCATTACTTAAAATCTGGAAGAAAGTTATGGTCGTTAAGTGTTTATAAAAATATTTTAAGTGATGAAGAAAAAAAACTTTTAATACAATGTTCAACTAATGTTCGCGAAGTCATCTTTTGGCGTCCAATTAATTTCGAAGGATGGAAACCGAAAGATAAGATTAAAGTGTTGTTATTGATCTCACATTATTTTATAACAAAAACAGATTTTGAAGAAAATTTTCTTCCGTGGATTAATCTTTGTGAAGAATTACATCTTGAACTTCACAAAGACATTGATTTTAATAAAGAAATTTGTGAATGGATTCGTTGTTCGAATATGAAGAAGTTTAAGATCAGTTACCGTGAAAAATATTTTAGTAACCTCGATGAATTAAAAAACTTTACAACACGATAAAATATTTAATATTTTAAATATATTAAAAAAAAACAATAATTATAAATTAATAATGAAATATTTAATGTATTAATTTATAATAAATATGTTTTTAAATATGCAAATTAATTTTACTAGTTTATTAGATTTATTATTTAAAAGTTTAAATTTTTATTAATAAAATATCATAAAATAATTCGTTTTTAAATATATTAACAATTATAATTATAATATAAATTAACAAATTATTAATTTATTAAATATAACTATTATTATGGTATATAAATTTTTATAATTTTTTTATTGTTATAATTATTTTTTATTGTTATTATTAATAATAATATTATGCTTTTTAAACTTCGGTACAAAATACGGTTAAATATTAAAATATTTAAAGTATTAAAATACGGTTCAAAATTTATTATTGTTTTATTTTTTATATTTTTATATTTTCAGTTTTTAATTATTATGTTATTAATGTTTAATTTTTTAAATAATATAATTTTTTAAATAATATTGTTTATAAATATTTGTTAAATATTTTATGTATATTTTTATATGTGGGTATACTTTTATTTTTTATTATGTTTAAAAATTTTTACTAAATATGCAAATTAAATATATTTTTTTTAATTTTGTTATCAATTTCTTTTCAAATAGTATCCTACTATATTTAAGATATAATCATAAGTTTTTGATTTGGTTAAATTTTGAAAAAATATATAAAAATTATTTATACATTAGATTGCACTCATACACTTTTTACACGAATTAATGTTGATAAAAAATATTTTTTCAAGGTTTGCGCCATTGTTTAAGAAAGTTTATTTTAGAGATATGCGTCGTCAAGAAAATAAAAAAATTCGATGGTTTAGTAGAATTTTTCGTCGAAGCTTTTCAGTTCGAAATTTCACGTTTCATCTCACGTTTTTACTTTATTTTAAACCGTCTTTGAATTTTATTTAATCGATCAAAATGTTATAAAATATAAAATTTCAATAAATATTAAAACAAATATTTTAAGCTAATATATTTTTTTAAAAATAGTTTTCGTTGTTTTTGTTAAATTTTTATTTAAAATTTAATTAAACCTTTTTTTTTACGATCAACAAATAGTTCAAAGGGGTCGTCTAAATTAGTACGTACGCTCATAGGGGGAAGGGGGGAGGTCTTCAAAAAGCGTAAAGGGGGAGGGGGAAGGGTTCAATTTAGAAGTACATACCTCGATTTTTTAATTTATCACAATTAACCAGCTAATCAATAAAAAGTTAAAGTTCTGACTAAAGATCCTAATTTGCCAACATAAAAGGATGTATGGCATAGGGAGTAGAGGGTATAGTTTCCCTCTACGCACACACATGCATAAACGCCCTCAGGATTTTTTTTGATGTTCTACATAGGATAGTTTCACACATCGTGCAAACTCCAAACTTAAGTATGTTTATACCTATGCCAAATGAGGAGGCCTTGCAAAAAATTGGGATGGCGGAGGCCTGGGAACAAAGAGCTCTAAAACGGCTTGTCCCTACCCAAATGTGAGGGCACTAATGTAGTAAAATTTCCAACTTTACTACTTAAATTTATCGACAGATTTTAATATTTGTAGAAAAATATTGTAAATTACAAAAAGTTATGACCATGCAAATTTTCCGACCCCTTAAAATGAGGAGAGTGTAAATTTTGCAGTCATAACTTTTGTTTATTACAAAATTTACAATATAAGATATAAAATCTGTCGATAAATTTAAATTTTGTTATAGATAGTAACGTTGAATATTTTACTACATATTACCCTCACGTATGGGCAGGGGCACATCCCACACCTTAAATGCTGGCCCTGAGTAAAGCATATTTCAGGCAATCTATTTTTTAGTTGATAAATAGCAGGTTTAGCAGCACTGTGGTTAATGGGTCAGAGTTCCCCTCAAAAAAAGGTGTCATTAAGGTCATTAAAAAATTTTCCAAATTTACCGCTAGGTATTGCTAAATTAAAAAACTCCTTAAATTAGCAAAAAGTAACAAAAATTGCTGCCCTTTCCTCCCCCCCCCCCCACACACACACACACCACCACCACCACCTCAAATTAAGAGGTATGGGTAGTCTTCCCTCGCCACTGGGTTTTAGTCTTTGTTTTCAATATTACTGATCTTGCGTAAGACTCGTTTTTAACGGACTTACTAAAGAAGGGTGCCTGATAAAAACCCTTTTAAAAAGATTAAAAATCTTTATTTAATTCGTTATTAAAACAAAAAAAAGTACAACCCGGAATATCCATGATTTGAACTCCGGTCATCGCTGTCGATGTCCTACACATTAACCTGAAGGCCATGCACACACATTTATATAATGTAATTAAACTTTATTAAAATTAATATTTGTATATATACTTGAAGGCGTTTTTAAATCGCGCAAACAAAGGGATTTGGGGTCGTATAAAGCATCTAAGGTACCTCCTCCACCTTTTTTTATTTACTGTTTTTTTTCCAATAAAAAAGTTTATTGAAAAAAAAAAGGAGGGGGCGGTATTTGAAAAACGTACGTACTTTTTAAGGAGGTGGGAACTTAAAAGTACGCATGGCAACAGGGGAAGGAGGGGGTCAAATTTCAAAAATTTTGGTGTACGTACTTTATAGAGACCTCTGATATAATGTTTCTTACTGGTTTTAAGTTCTTTTACAAATTATTTTTTGTTCTCTCTCTCTCTGCTAAATATCAGTATTAAACCGTCATTTTAAGGTATAATAATTTAATTAAAAAGAATAATTTAAATTCTTTTACTTAAAACCAAATAAAAAATATAATAAAATAATTCAAACTAAAAAAATAATACATAAACAATACTAAAACTTGTATAGCTCTCTTAAATAGAAATGTTTGCAATATAAAGATTTTATTGAAGAAAAACATCAAGAAATTAAATAATGTGGTTGCGACTTGTTTCTGACTTGTTTTTAATTTAAACAAAATAATTGGACTTTAGAAGTAGAGATTAGTAAAAATAACATAATTTGACTTTAATAGCAGAATTAAAAAAAAAAATTTCCAGAATAATAGGCCGTATGCAAGTATCTCTAAATGTGCCTGGAAATAAAGTTTCGTTGCACATATTTGGTGTCTAACTTCTAATCTTTCTAAAGTCTAAAATATAAATATTTTGTTGTAAAATCAAAATGTTTACAGCTTTAACTTCACGAAATGGCTAAATATTTGTAGGGGAAACACAAGGGATAAAGTCAGGGAACGGTATTTTGCATATGCGAAAATTTTAATGAAAACAATATAAAAATATACTTCACCTATCTGCACAAATATTAAATCATTGCTAGAAGTTATGAGAGAAAGCTTTTCCATTCTAAGCGCCCTCCCCCTACTCCCCCTTCCCACTCCTTTTATTATTAAACTAGCTGATATTAGTTATGTAAAAAAAAATCACACGACATCAAAAATTTTGTATTTTTATATTTAAACATTTTTTTTATTAAAAAAAATTAAAAATAAGAATATCAGGAATAGAGTTTTAAAAATTATATTCAAAAATGTTATATTTAAAATATATTTAAAAAGTCAGTGTTTTTATTTAAATTCTCTTTTTTATTGTTTCACTTTTGCAAAAATCTAAGCATCACAAACTTTCTTTATGTCAAGAACATTGGTTTATTTTGCAAAGTTTTTTTTACCTTTACAACTTCAGTTATAAAGGTAAAACGTCAAATGTTTTCATTTTATGCATGGCAAACAAATATTAAATCTCTGTTATATATATAATGACCAAAACATAATGATCTTTTATTATTTACTGCAAATTTCAATGGGACAATGATCAGAAACAAAATCAACTTATGATAATTTATGTTAGCGAGTATACCAGGCATAAAAATGTGGTGCAATTGTGACAGTAAGTATTATTATATTTCACTTTTTATAATTGTTTTTCTGTTTTATACTTTTCTACGGAATAAATCGTATGAATCTTTATAGATGAGGAGATTTTTTAACAATGTTGTTTTGAACACACCATTAACACATTTTTTGTAGCAACGTGAATGATAACAAACTTTAATAGCAGAACAATCTTTAGAAAAAATCGCTCATTGCTACCTATTTTCAATAAAAAATTTGTTTTACTTTCACAATCGTCTGGAAGTCACTACTTGGCAGCATTGAATGATAATGATTGAAGTGATTTTAGAATTTTTTACAAACCTTTTAAAATAAAATATGTTATTAAATATTATCTGATACATGTTATAATCATTCAGTAAAAAGCTTCACAAAATTAATACGAGAATTTACTCTTTTAACAAAATCATTTTGCGTAAATCATTTAGAGTAAATTACTTCAAAATTGCTAATAAAAGACAGAAAAATTATAACAAGATCAGAGTATTTTAAGCATGCTTTTTAACAGATTATCCATATTCTTGGTAGTAAATTATCAAACTTTGATTTTACTTTTTTATTAAATTTGACAGATAAAACTTTTCTATAGCCCTTTCTAAAGGTCCTTTCTAAAATAACGTTATTTGAAAATCTTTGATAACAAGACCGTTTATACTTAAACCTGGTCTTAATTAAATCTGAAACAACTGCAAGTTGTTGTCAATGCTGTATCTTGTAGTTTTTGTTGAAGTTCTAAATAATCTTCTTTGCTTATATGACAATAACTTTTATCAAATATTACTCTGTTACAATTTTATTCTCTTTACGCTTCACGCTGAAGGATCTGGGGATTTGACGGGTTTTCATAAGGTTCCCA
This sequence comes from Hydra vulgaris, assembly GCF_038396675.1. Classification (NCBI taxonomy): domain Eukaryota; kingdom Metazoa; phylum Cnidaria; class Hydrozoa; order Anthoathecata; family Hydridae; genus Hydra; species Hydra vulgaris. The sequence goes on from NC_088920.1 coordinate 5,586,866, forward strand.
AAAGGTTTAAACTGATAATTGAAAAAATCATTACAAAACTTTTTCGATGGTTGCCATTTATAATTCATATTGTGCATGAAATAAATTTAAAAATTTAACTTTGATGCATTATTATTTTGGTGGCCTGTAACTATAATAAATTTTGAAATTTCTAAAATCATCGAATATGACAATTTTGATTTTCAACCTACAACTTTTGATTTTTACTACAACTTTTGATTTTTACTACAACTTTTGATTTTTACTACAAATTAAAACATAAACTACTTATTTTTAAGTCTACCGCATTTTTAACTTACTGAATTTTCAACCTACTGAAATTTTAACCTACTGTATTTTCAACCTACTGTATTTTCGACCTACTGTTTTTTCAATTGACTTTATAACTACGTCTTTTCCGGTATGTATTTTATTTATTTGTTGTTGACTTGAATCAGAGCTGAATTTAATCAGCCGTGGCAGTGACTGAAGCGCTGGCTTATAATTGAGGGGTCCAAGGTACGACACCTGGTCTAGGTATGTAAGACGGCGTGAAATTTCTCCTTAAATGCTCTTCCTTGACAAAACCGATAGGTCTTGTTGGAGCACCATAATAATTAGAAAAAACTGATGAAAAATTATTTTCTAATATTTGATGTAAATGGCGGTGTTTTATTCTCAAAGGAGACTAACGGTCTTATCATAGAACACTACGGAAGTATATCTATCAAGGATGTTTACGCCTCCTAAAACCAGTATTGCTTATTTGACCTCTTATTACTATCGAGTCCTTAATATAAGGTAAATTTTAGTCCAGATTTAATAAAAGGGGGTAGGGTGGGAGGTGTTGAGAGTTTTAATAAAAAGTTGGAGGGAATTTTTTTTCTTTTAAACTATATTTATTTCAATCAGTTTGTTAAAACTTCCGATCGGATGCCATGTTACAAAACAAGTTTTTTTTTTTTAATTTTCAATTTTTTATACAAAATTATAATAAATTTTATAACTTCATTTCATATAAGGTATTAAATTTTTTTTTTTAACTTATAAAAGAAATTATTTTTCAATTTTGTAAAATCCAGGTTCTGTCATACATCATGGTCGTAGTGGTTAGAGTTCTGGCAGAGAACTCAGAAGTTGGTGGTTTGCTAGCCTTACATTAGTATGGAAAAAGGCGTAAACTTATAGTTGAATGCTCTTTTACCGTGCTTTGTGATAAGACTATAAGGGAGCACCTAAGTAACCACAAAAAAAAAAAAAAAAAAAAAAAAAATAGTACGTGTGAACTTTTTAATATTATTGAAGCACAGAATACTGACAAATTTAATAAACAGCTTCAGAAACCAATTCCACTTTGTAAGAAACCAATGTCGTTTTCTTAACTGATTAAAAAGAGTGCTCCTGGATGATATTTTATTATTGTTAAATGCTGTTCTTAGAGGTGTTTCACAAGGATAATTACTCGGACCTTTATGACCTTTATGACTTTTCATGAATGATATGCGGATGCGCTTATTTTTAAGAAAGAAATAATTAGTTGTATTGAAAATAACTTTTATTAAATAATAATGATATTAAATAAGAGTTTTACTTTTAAAGATATAATATGAAAAACGGTTATTTTGCTGAAAACTTATGTTTTTTAAAGATTTAGATGTTATTGTTAAGTCAATATTATATATTGACGCAACCAGTTTGCCTCTTTATTATAAAACTTTTCAACATTCTAATGTAATGCCGACATATTATGCATGGAGAGACGTAACATGTTATTAAGCGTTTTTTGAATGTTTTTAATACCTTTTATTTGTAGCTGTATTGCTCTTAGTATAACTCTTTTCAAATGAAATTAAAAAAACTTTAAAAATGCGGAGATTTATATGGGAGATCTGTTTTTCTACGGTTGTGCATGAGATGCACATTGCTTATAAATCATATACACGATAACATAAATTGAAAAGTGTTTAGAACATAAGTAAGAACATATTGTATATAAGTTAAGTTACTCAACGGATTGGTAGTATCGATTTTTTTCTAGCAATATTTTGTAATTTCATTTGAGATTTAAGTAATTTATTATTATAAATGTTCTAAAGTAATAGAAGATAAACAGAGACAACAAAAAAAACTATTAGCAGTAGTGAAATGATCAGCAAGAGAAGATATGGTCAGCAAGAGATGCACTCGTACAGGTACAGCCAAAACTACTTTTCAAGTGACATTAATTTTGAGTAGATTTGGTCAATCTTGTTGTGGTTTCAGCACAATCGTTTAAAAGTTGAAAAGTTCAATAAGAAAATGGAACTAACTTGATTTTTCCTGTTTTCGACATTGTAAGTTAAATTCTACAGTTTTCACATCATAAACTCTTCTTTTCTGTCACCTTTAAGTTAATGTCTTTTTAAACAATTTGTTATACTCTTGTCATTTGTGTCAGTTCCCTATCTCCCTTTTTTATATAGAAAGTAGAAATTTTTATCCAACAGCTTTCGTGTGTTTTTTTTGAGTTTAACATTATGCTTATTGCTAGCTTTAAATAATGAAATATAAAGAGAAATTGCATTTTTCAGAATTTATAATTGTTTTTTTTAACCAAACAAAGCTTAAAACGAACTGTTAAAAGCTGATGAATACGGTTTCAGTTTGGTGAATACTAATAGTTTAGCGCTGAAATTACAAAAAACATTGCGTAATGTTTATTGAAACCATAGCAAACTTTATCAACAAAACTACTTAACATCCGTCTGCGGATAACGACGTAAACAGAAGGCAAATTATTTTAAGGTAGAATAGACACAAAAAAAAGAATTAAGTTAAAAAAACTTGAAAATAATTTTTCTAGGAAAAAAACTAAACAATAAAATTAAAGGTAAAATTGTTAAAGAAAAAGATTGAAAGTACAAAAACAATGGTAATAATGGTTTCTGCTATTTAAAACAGGAACTTTTTTTTGTTTTTGTAAAAACATTTGTCATATATAATACGCGCAACATACGATTGCCCATTTAAAATTAATAGCAATTTATTATGGAACTTGTTAGGATCTCGCTTACAGAACAACTTTGGTACCTGTTGGTGAAACCAAGATGTTTCCTAGATTTTGCTCTGTAGGGCTCCAGCTAGGAACCCAGGGGTATCTATTAGTGAAATTAAAGCATATCTTTTTATATGTTTTACACCGATTCATCGACGTAAAAATGATACAAAACATACGTTTTAATTTGTTTTAAAGTATACGATTTTGGAATAAATACATTATTTTAAGGGATACGTTTTTAGGGTTTTAAATGATACGTTTTATTTAACTTACGCAACGCTAAGTTTTACTAATTAACAAAACAAACAACATCAAAAGTTTGCCGTCGCCGAGCCTTAAGAAACATTAAAAATTAAAATAGCATAAATGAAAATCATTTTATTAGCATTAAGTTTAATGAAAATTGCCGCGTAGAAGAGCTTAAGATCTCCTACTTTTATTTTTAAATAAATTTTGCGTTGCTTAATTTATGGACGATCCCAGAATTCCCAAAATTCCAGATCCCAGAAATTTGAGTAAAACTCTTATACAGCGCTTTGAATTCAACTCGTTGACACAAACGAAAAAAAGTAGACCAGCCAAATTTAAAAAAAGTCTTATCTAATGGCTTAAAATAACTTTAAATTTTTTTTATTACATTACAACTCACAAACAAGCTCGAATGTCAAAAATTAAAAATCACTTTTTATTTACCCGTAACATACAAGGAAAATTTAAGACATAAATTGCAGTAAAAATGTAACATGAGAAAACTGCGGAATAATTTGTCAATAAAGTAGGTGTGTGATATTGTTTAATAGTCAAACAAAAAATAAAGTAATATAGACTTTTCTTTGTTAAAATTTTAACCTTTGCATTTGCTGTCAAAAGAAAGTTGAGTTAAAATAGTATGCTTGCATTTTTGATTTTAAAAGATGTTAATAGTTGTCAGTTTTCACTAAATAATATTTAAAATATTTATAGTATATATATATATATATATATATATATATATATATATATATATATATATTATATATATATATATATATAATATAATATAAGAGGTGTGAATTTTTTAAATTTTTCTTAAAGTCAATTTTCCCTATTACTAACAGTGGAGAAAAGTTATAAAAAGTGTTTTTAAGGTGGTAGTACCCCAAAATACGGCCTGAAAATTTTTTTTTTCAAAATTTCAATTTTTACAATCTTCATTTATTTGTTATGTCTACTCTTATAATAATAAAAAGAAATTCAAAAAGAATAAATTAAAAGGTCTAAATAGATTTGGTACTGGATCATAAAGCGCCTTAGCAACGGGCCTTAGAGATATATTTCTTGCAATATCTTGAAAAATACAAGTCTAATTTGTATAGTTCTTTTGTTTGATTATGACTAAATTGTTCCTTAAAATGGTTTTTTATTGACCAATATAATAAAGCAGAAGGTATTGCATACAACAGTGGTGGTTTTTATTGTGTAAAAAACTTAATGTACTTTTAGTATTTTTATTAAATTGTGTTTTTCAAACGATTAACTTTTTGTGCATTTTTTAATTTTTTAACAAAGATAACTTTTTAACTGCTCATTGGAATTTTTTAAAATTTTCAGCAATTATTCTTGAGTGTATTTGTGATGTGCTAAACCAAAGAAAATCAACTTTTTTATATTAAAGTAATAAAATTTGAATTTTAGCAAGCTGTACTTATACTTTTTTCTATTTATTGATAGAACTTAGTGATTTTAAAGTTATTTAATGTTGTTTATTGTATAATTTCTAATTCCGAACATTTTCTTAACAAATATAAAACTACTTATAAAGTTTGGTTTGTAGAACATGAATGGTTCCCAAGATATTCTTGTTAAAATAAGATCCATTTTTTTGTTCAAATTATGTTAATTTATCGGCATAATTACCGAGCAGGGGGTTAAAAAATTTATTATGCTATTTTTTGAAATAATTCAATTTAACACTTCAGAAAAACATAAATGTTCCTATAAAATATCAAGTTTTAAATTTCTTTACTCTTAAAGGGTACTACCACATTAAAATAGTCTTAACCGCATCAAATTCAAAAACTCTTTGCGGAAATTTTGTTTTTTAAAATGATAAAATGTTTCATAAATCAATTAGTGCGACAGATTGAAAAGTTTTGTTTTTTAAAAGGAATAACTAAATTTTAGTTAAAGAGAATAAAGTAACAAATTTAAATAAAGTTGAAAGTAACATACAAACAAAATTGTGGCTAGAAGGTTAAAGCCACTCATGTCATTAGGGCGTTAAAATCTTAAAAAACATTTATTTCTAGGTGTATTACTAAAAAAACAATGTAGTACAAAAACGTGAAACAAGTAAACACAAAGCATAAAGCCGAAGAAACACGCCCCAACTGACGCACAAGAAAACGCTACTGAAGCCGATTAGTACTCGTTTACATTTATGTATTTATTTGTTAATGTTGTGATGCCGTACGTTATAAATAAATATAAGTTTGAGGATATATAAAAAAATCTTCTGAATAAAAAGCGATTAGATCTATCTTTAAAAATTAAATTATTGAATATAAACTCATACAAAACAAAAAACTACGGTGCGTCATAAATTGGACGCACTGTAAACGTAATTCAAGTCAAGATTTTGAGTATAGATTTGTGCTCAAAACTGCTAAAACGGACCACTACGCATTTAAATGTGCTTGCACTGTCAGCGTTTAAATTTTTTGACTTAAAGATTCTTGGCGCTAAGAACATCTTATTTTCTTGTTCTAACAATTGAACACAGTGATTAGTAATGTTCTTTGGTGTCAAGTAGTGTGTTAAAAATAATTACCATCGAATTTTAAATAGAATAAAGTAGTTTTAATAGTGAAATAAATATATTTAATATTATGAGTGTTTAAGAAAATGTTTATTATTATTTTTTTGCTTAAATTAAAAAAGAAAGAGCTAAATACGGGATTTCTATACTATATTAGATGAATGATATGAATGTAATAATACTTTAAATTACAGTATAATTAGATTCATATCACAATATTTACATAATTTATATAATTATATTATATATAATTGTATTTAATAATTATGATAATATATATATATATATATATATATATATATATATATATATATATATATATATATATATATATATATATATATATATTATATGCATATATATATATATATATATATATATATATATATATATATATATATATATATATATATATATATATATATATTATATGCATATATATATATATATATGTATATATATATATATATATATATATATATATATATATATAAATGGCCAAAAAAATTTTAGAGTCCGACTCTCAGAGGCCTATTATAAAAAAGATGGCTGAGCAACAATAGCGAAAACATTTAATTATATCTAATATAGACTAAATAGATAGTATAAATATAATATTACGAATAAAAATACTATGAAAAAGTATTCACGAAAAACTGGCATTTTGTGCTTTTATACTAGCGATTTATGTATTTATAAACGTATATATCTATGTATATTATATATATATATTTGTATCTATAATATATATTTTTATATATTTGTACATTACACATTTAAATTGACAGCACTGGGAATTTACAAAAAAAAAAAAGGTAAAAATTTGTGTTTTTTTTTTATTATAATTTTTTATGTTACTATCTATTTATATTTGTTTTTTTTTAATATTATTTTTCTCTCTGTCTACTTTTAAAACTTATAACAGCATCTTTTCGTAGAGTCGCATTGATTATCTTCTGTTTATTGTTAAAAAAAACATTAATTATAATTTTAGAAGCAAATTTAAACCCCCATTCTTTGTGTAAATCGCAAGTAAAACAAACTGTTGGAAAGTACTTTGATAAAACAAAGCTTGATACATCTTTGACATTAACACCTTGTTTAGTTATTAAATTTGAAAGATTATCTGAGATTGCAAAACATCCACATGTGAAATCCTTAAGTGAAAGTGAAGGCACAGTAAGACCACCTCGTGAAAGTATTTGTAGATATTGACAAATATTTATATTGCTTGCATCTGTAGCAAGCATAGACTTGCAATTGCTACATTTGCTTCTTTTTATTAACTTCTTTGCTATGTAACCAGCTATTGTTGTTGCAACTTCTTCTGTTTCAGGTGAGAGAATTAATTCTGATATCTCATTTGAGTTTAAATCTAATGTTATTAGTAATTCATCATTAATTGGATTATCATAATTGTTCTTTAAATCTTCATCCCAAAAATTTACATTCTCCTTAATTAAAGTCCGACATGCTAAAATAATTTCTGAATGCTGAACTTCTAGTAAACTTACTAGAAATCTCCCACCACTCATCTGTCGATATTGAGAAAATCTACGCTCTATAGGGTCACTTTGAAGTCAGGAAGTAAGCACATACAAATATCCTTCGTCGATAAGCTCGTCTATAAGCATTGCTTGAGAACGCAGGGTTGTGATAAGAGCAGATGATGTTTGTTTTGATAAAGTAAAAAATGGAGATTTCTGCCAAAGTTCAATCCAATCAGCTAGTTGCCTAAAAAATGTGGTTTTACCATCATCAAAAATAATTGTATTACCAAGTTTATTAGGACTAAATTGTTGTTTTGAATTTGAAACAGTCCACCATTTTTGAAAAATACTTAAAAAACCATAAATGTCAGTTCGTTCTGGAAAATAACTTTTAAAACTTGCAATTGTTGTTTCATCGAAAATCGAAAGTGCAAGAGAAACATTTTGCTTTTTATTACCAGGGTGGAGACTTTGATATGTAATTTTGGCAGCTTTTTTCAAATTACCTTGAAGTTGTTCATCTTTAGAATGTAGAAGATGAAAATCTCCCCAAGTTATATAACCAGCTGGACAATTATAGACATCATCTTTTATATTATAAGTAAATGATGGAAAGACAAATTTTTTGCAGTGTAATAAATTATTTCTGATATTTTTAACAATATGAACACTATCATAGAATAAGTATATTTTAATATTTGGACTATCAGGATGATAAATAAATAAATTTGACTGATTACCAAATTTAGAATGAAGTAAACTAAATGCATTTACATTTGCTTGATGATTGCCAGTAACAACTCCTCGAATTTTAAAACCAGATAAAGAAAGA